>NW_011359313.1:499557-543534 GCF_000735185.1 Notothenia coriiceps
CCCCACCCCCCCTGTACAAGCCGTTGCGCGTCTATTATACTGTACCTTCAGACAGGCTGACCACACATAGTTCTCTGGTCGCCACCTTGCACTGATGAGCCCCACTCTTATACTCATTGGTGGGATCGGTCGAGATCGTGGTGGTGTTGATGTAGAGGGAGGGAGGGCGGTTTGGAGGGGTCCCGATCCGAGAGCCGTCGTTCAGTTGGGGTCGGGTGTGACCGTCGGCCCCCCGTGACTTCCCGCAAAGTAGAAGGCGAAAAGGTAAAGATAACCTCTAGATACCTGAACAAAAGCGGAGAGAGACAAAGAAATACATACCTAATTTATAACAGAATAGGGACGTGTAACTATGGATGTCCGGTTTCCCCTTCTAGAACGTGGTGTGTTATTAAACATTTCGACGGAGGAAGGGCTCCTGTCTAAACAAGTGTCCGGGGTCTCTTAGACAAGACATAAATCAGGACACACATAATGTGACGGAACGGAAAAGCAGAGAGAAATTCAGTACGAAAGTGTAAACGGCAACAGGTTCAAATTTATAAAAGGAGGGAGTTCCCCTTTTCCCCCTATTTTTGTGTAAACTCACCATAGGTATTGGAAGGTCCACCTTTTTCGGAAAATAAGTGTACAATCTCCCTCTTGGATCCCAGTTTTTTCTTTTCGAAACCTTCAGTAGTTTAATTGATGACTGTGAGAAATTGGGCGTTATCAAGACCAATTTCTTCTGAAACCTTCCTCCACATTATCGGATAGTGGCGAACTAGGATTGACGTACTAGAGTGTTAAGTTCACTGTCGCTCTGTATTTGTTCTAAAAGTTTTTTTCGGTGAATTTAAATTCGACTGTCGATTTGGTTACCCACTGACCAATTAATCGTTCTTTCCCTATAATAAAAGGCAGGCTCACACTTCCCGATCCCTCCGAGGGTACTTTGGAAAGTTTTTCGAAATTCTCAATTTTGTGTACGTCGTATAATCTCTGAGCTTTGAGAGTGATTTCTGTCGATTTGGTAAAAGACTTGATTTTTCATTTGTCAAGGAGACAATTATAAAGCTGCCACCAGTTCCATTATCTGTTACGTTTTGTCAGGACATATCCCGTTACTTAATTTACGTCACGTAGACATTAGACGATCTAAGTATAAGTATTATGTTTGTCTATAAGGCCACAGTGACTACAAACAGAATTCTGGTCAAAAACGCGGTGCAAAAGGGCGGTCTATCGTTCCCCGAAGTGTGATTCACGTCTGTATAGTTTACGCCCACAAGTCAGCCTTAATCGGGTAGGAAAGCTGTCCAACCCACCACACGGACCAAAATTCTTCGCGACCGAAAAAAGATCGGAGCCAGTAGTGTGGCTTATATTACTCGCGTAATACCCTATACTAGGACCCGATTCTTGCGTCGCTGTCCCAGTAACGACTGCGGCTGCGCCGACCGACAACGCCACATCGAGTGTGAAGTAACGGTCATTTCGTTATTATGTTGTAGTGGACGAATTGCGAAGGAAGGAAATGTCTTTTGTCACCGTACTACAATAACCTTATAATACACGCACCGCCCCTTCATATCTTCTAAAGAGTCCGATGATTTCGAAGGACACAAACAAAAGTTCTCTCTGCTATCGTCTATATTGTAACTTATTTCGTAATAGGCTAAATACTTGAAGAGTGTTTGCTTGTGCAACTAGCTTGACTAATTGGAAAACCTCGTTCCCAACATATGAAAGCCTCTGAGAGCTTTTCTGTGTTTTATGCTTTCAAATTGTTTAGTATCTTATTTTAGCTGCATGTGAGAACATTTGCCTGGAACACAGGTGTTTTTCATTTAGATGCACTTCTTATCTTTGTCAAAAAAGTCACTAGAAAAAAGATCTAGTCTGAGAATTCAAATTTGGCAGCGTTTATTCTAATTAGAGCGATGCTAAATGAGCTTTTTTCCTCCAGCCTTTGATAACAGCCCACATGTCTGTGAGAGTATGTTTACCTTTGTGGAGGAGATCAAATTGGTTCTCCATTACCGCACCTTAAAAGCAAGCTTTGACCATTTTATTGGAAATGAGAATATGATTTCACACAGGTTTTCTAATCAGCAGACATTTAGGATTCATTTAGTCCAGAGACATTTTATTTATTTGTATTTTCTCTGCACTCATGTTCTTGCTGAAAGAGAAATGAACAAAGATAAAGAATATCATCGATGCAGAGAAAATACAAATAAATAAAATGTCTCTGGACTAAATGAATCCTANGGGGGGGGGTTGTCATACTTTCGGAGACTCGACAAGACACAAAATACGAAAGTTCTTAACAAATATAAATAAATCGCCGTACACTCTTCTACAACGCGACCCTTGTGTCCAACAGTAAAATCTACGATCGAAGAATAGAACAGTTTTTGTCAGTGATCTTCTTTTCTAGATCAGACTCTTAAGTTTAACCGTCGCAAAATAGACTTAATCCTCGCAAGAACAAATCGTCCGGTAGCGCCGGTAAGTGGATACGCTACCTCGTAACAAAGGAGGTCACGGAGAAGCGTCATGATAATACTGTGAGTCATTGATCCTCATCTATACAAAAATGCAGGAACAGTATCCTACCGTAGTTCCCAAACAAGAGGTTTAATAGGCCGTGAACGAAATTCATCGATGAATACGACAACTGAATAAATACCTCTAGCTACTCTTATCACAGTACTTCATTCCGAAGTGTGTCAAGGCATTATCTATTTAGCGCCATAAAAGCCCAAAGAGATTAAGATCGTCACATAAGCTTAAATCCTAGTGAATAGGTAGAGGTCGAGTGAGTAGGACAGCGTAAAGTCTTCTTCTGTAACAATCTACACGCATATAAACAATACCAAACGAGGTAAGTAGAGTTAGAACAGCAGTTTAACTCTTTTACGTCACTCGTTCCTTCTTCATTTCCTATATTAGACTCGAAGCAAAACTTAGTTCCGTCACTATGACTAAAATTAATGTGCTGCTCTTAGAGATTTCTAAAATACAGCGATTCTCCTACTAAAGGGTATACATGAGCATTAAACATTCGATTCGATGAAGAAGCTCGTACCTCTCTTATTGGGTCAACCTATTTAGGGACTCAGCCTCTCACGATGCTCGACACGGAAATATTAACTAACGAGCGACTCCCCGGTTCGCCCCTCCACCTTCTCAATCCCGACGATAGCAACTAATACCGAGAGCATACAAATCCGATGAAGATAACGGTTCTACTGTAGACTAGTAGACACGAAACAGAAGAGTGATACCATCTCTATACTTCAGCCAAATCCAGCGTAAGATACCAGACGATGCGAAGGAGGGGCCACACGACCTACGACAACAAAGGCGGGCTACTACAGGGTATTTTTAGGGATACCTAAACTGAAGTTACCATCGTAAATTTCCCGAGTCTACGACAGTATAGAGGATACTAACAAGCTAAAATTTAGAATTTAGTACATTAAACCAGCAAACTTTGTAAGACATTACCTTTACCATTTTATCCTAATATAACACTGCCGAGTTCCACGGTGACCTACAAATCCCGTCGGCTTAGTAAGTAATGGATACTTCAGACAATACAGCCATAGTAGATGACTAGTAGTTAGGTCACTAACCGAATAGTGACCCGCGACTACTTCTAACATTTACAGCATTCATCTAAGTCAACGCGAGCGCTAGTAACGAGCTTGAACCGTGCCGTCAACATTCACGAAAACATCGTCATGTAGAAGATATAAGACATACAGGAGGTCGAAAGTTTCTTATGAGACATTACCAATAATAATATGCATCCGCGGCAGTTATCATAACTGGTAGACTGATTACTCATTAATCTATTCATTACTTGTGCGTAATTACCGAACGAGTCAGGGGGGCGTTTCCGACGTCGCCCTACTACTACGTATTTGGTGTCTATCAGGGAGAAAGGGGTGCTAGTCTGGTAACTTACAAATTAGAGTTTTAACTACAGGTATAAACACTATACAGGAAAAACCGGGGGGCATGTTCGGAACACCGCAGATCATGACATGGACAGTCTGTCCGACTGGTGTGTTCAAGGAGACCCAGCGGTGACAGTGGACTATCGGGTGAGAGATGGAGTAACCCCCTAGCCCAGTCTAGCACCCCAACAACTACATCCTCTCCCTCCCCTCCCCCAAACTCCCCAGGGCTAGGCTCTCGGAGCAAGTCAACCCCAGACCCACACTGGCAGCCGGGGGGCACTGAAGGGGCCGTTTCATCTTCCCTTTTCATTTCTATTGGAGATCTATGGACTTGTTTTGCCTCTCTCTGTTTCTTTATGTTATGATTAAATATTGTCTATCTGCACAATTGATACCTAAGGCCAAAGGGAAGTCACTTTGCCCACACATAATTTGTAAGCTGCCTCCTTCCCCGAGGACAGATTTGTTCACAGGCAGAGAATCTGTTCTGTATTATCCTGGTGTAACACTGCCTTGCCTTTCGTCTCTCTTTAACGTCATGCTTTCACATTTTTGCCGCTCTGTCTAAGGTTTAAATATTTCCTTCCTCAAGGGGGAAAAGGGGGATAAAAACACATTTGAGTGGTAATCATAACCTTCTCAGTGGAAAAGCCTTTATTCACATGTTAGAGGGAAGACTAGGGTAAAAAAGGAAAAGCTTTGAAGTCATCAAATGTAACACTGATCACTCTTTAACCCCAAATATTTTTAAAGAAGACTTTGATAGGAGGTGTAAAGCTACACTGCTTGATCTAACTGCATGATCTCACATTCAAGTGACAGCGAGACCATAACAAGACTTTCAAAAAAGCCACTTTAAATTAAAGCTGACAGCTTAAAACAAACATGGGTGACTGGTTAATTAGCAAATGAAAGGAGATATTTCATTTCCTCCGAGTGTGAAAGGGCTTAGGGAGGCTCATGGAAAACCTTTCAAAAAGCTTTAAGAGTTCAGAAACACATGCAGCATATTGAGAGACTCTGAAACCTCTCTAAAGACACTACCATTTTCTGAACTAAAAAGTAAACATTCCTCTGTTATATATTGAGGTGTCAAGGTAAAGACAAATGCAAAAACAGTCTGTATAGCAATGATATTAAATGCAGTGCATACATGTAATCCTGCTCGATTCAATATTCATAAATACACAGATATTCGGTGTCACTGTTGTTTGTTTAAGCACCAGTTTGCCCGTTCCAAGCAATGATAGCAAGGCGGCTTCCCACTCTGTGCAGACATATCATGCGGGTTTCATCTGTGAATTAGCCCATCCTTTCAGACAGGATTTGGTGGATGTGCCTGTGTTTTTAAAAGAAGCTGGCTTTTTTCATAGCCTCGGGTCATCACAACAGAATATATTGAGCGCATTATGGATATGAATCCTGGGCCTAGACACGCAGCACAAGGGTCATTGCTTGGAGGCTTTGCGTTAGCTCCACACTTCATTGCCATAAAGCAATAATACACATCCCTGTTAACTCTTCCTTCTTTACAGAAAAACAGTGGGATGAGTGTAATTGAATATTATGTGCTGCGGGGAAGTATAATTTTCAGGCTACTTAAAGCTTTCCTGTTGTTTTGTTTTTCAAGAGAGACGATAGAGAGATACATTAATAAACATTATCATTTATGACTTCTCACAAACGAACACGTTAGAATGACTGATAACCTTTTGGAGCAAAGTTAACTGTTGTTATTTTACTTTGTTAATTTGTTCTGGTAGTAAAAGGTTATTCTAAACACAACTATCCTATTTAGAAAATGATAATACAACAACAAAAAAATCTATAGATTTTAGCCGCAACAACCGTGCAAAATCTAATTGACGGTGCTGTTTGGATTTAAAGATTTTCAAAGTAGTATCTCTCCGGAGTGAATTTATAAAGTGACTCTGAATACCCAGAGGAACAGCATAAAGATCGACACGCTACAAATGTTTCAAAGATGTTGCCCTCATTTAGGATGCATGAAATATTTCTATTCTCAGTCAGAAAATAGCTTCTGAGAAGTAACTTTCATAGTGACTATGCTAAAAGACTGAATAGAATCGGTATAGCTCTTTGGTATAACAATTTGAAGAAAAACATTCTTAATATGTATAAGAATAAAAGAAATTCTGAACCAGGTATTTGTAGCCACCAAAGGTAATACAATTAGATTCAACCTTGATTCATGATTCAGAAATAAATATTCGAAGGGTCCACGCTTTGATTAATTTTGTCCACAAGCTTTTGAGTAAAGTTTCCAACCCTCTGTGTTTATGGAAATCCATAAAAAGATATATTTTTGTAAAAATTGAAAAACGGTAACATTCCACCAAAACATATTATCCCTTATAATGTTAAAAAAAGACAAAATAAAATACCTTCTCGTCTTCCTCTTCTTCGTCACCCATGCTCATGTTCACCTAAGAGAAAATAAAGGGTAGAGGGTGATTTCAAACGAACGGGACATGTGGGCACTGGAGCATTTTTAACAAACACCTCGTAATGAAATTTTCTTTGAGTACATTCACCCCTATTGGGAGAGGCTTGTTTCCATAGAGACTGCATCACAGGGGTGACCTCACACAAAAGCAGAGGTGAAAGAGGGCCTTCCTCACAAGAGCACTGTCACACCAAAGCAATCTCATTTCTCCACAACATAAGCACACAGAAAAACAGAAAGAGGACAAAAAAACACATTTAATTTGGATGCTGTTGCCTAGATCACTTTATATCAAGTCATCCCTGACCCCAATGTGGTGCACACTGTGACATTGCCTGGGAACAGAGCTGTGTCACTGCCGGCCAGAGGGTCACAGAGGGGTGGCCGTGTCTCAACACTGGATATGAGGGTGAGCCTGGGCTTTAACATTGCCCGGGGAAGGCATCTTTGCCAGCAGCCATAAACACAATCACCAGGCCGGGGATGTTGTTTTTGGGGAGGGGGTGTGAGCAGGCCAGGCCCGCGGCCGGCCGGTGAGGAGGCTTTACAACACAGTGAAATTGGGGGGCAGTCAGAAGTGTGAACAGCATTAACCTTCACAGACAAGTGTAGGGCGACCAGCATTACCACAACAGCAGATAGAGATAGCTGTACGTTTGTAGAGAAATATAGTCCTGCATTTACAGATGTGATGAGACTCAACAGACTATAGGCTAAACATACATTTACAGTGATCTAATTTTAGTGGCGTCTTACTGCTTGGTGATTTAATAGGCCTCTGGAGAAAATGTAGAAACTAGCTATAAAACATATGGAATACTGCTTCAACTGGCCGTACTGCGAGGTGCGTTTTATTGCCAAGCACTATCCAGTGTACATGCAAGTGTTAATTGACATTACTGTAAAACTGCTATTTGCCCAACGTGTGCCAAAAGGATTTGATTCCCTCAGGGGTTGACCAGAGGTGGGTTACCATACAGATTGAATTTGCACTGTAACAGCATGCATCAACAGATGTGTAAGGATGAATACTGAAGAGTCCTCATCACTCACCAGGTCCTGGTTGGAGCTGGCCTTCCCTGCAGAGAGCTGGAAGTAGTGCCAGCCAATGAGCAGCAGCAGGAAGAGGGGCAGCATGAAGAGCTCCCAGTGCCACACCGTCACAAGGAAGATCTGAGAAGACAGGACATGACAGTATAACGCAAAGCCCATCACACTGTAGCAGGAGCTCAGCTTTCAAATCTCAGCAAGCCTGTTCCCGAAACAAAATATATAATAGATTTAAGCACGTCCTAAATCTCATGATAAGTACTCCAGACTGTAAAGCCTCTGAGATTTACAGTCGATGGCAACAGATTTTACTCTTAGTGGTTTGAAAGTAACAGACATTGAGGAACAACTTTTAATATGTTGAAATCCTATTTATATACACCAATAACACAGCGCTGGCAGAGCGCCTTACGGGAGAACAGGAAGTATGACATGGATAGGCATGGTATGCTGTCTTTTAACTAGCACATCAAATCCTCTTAGATTCGGAGGCAGCGAGACTCTCCGATGAGACGCGTATGGCAACTGGAGAAGCATTTGCAACATTTACCCCCTCCGTGGCGATGATACTGAGAAAAGCCAAGACCCCTGGTAGAAATAAGATGGATCACACTGAATGAGTAATCCCTCATAATTCAGTAAAGGAGTGGTGCTAAGCACATTGCACAACACCCACTGCATTTCACAGCAGAGCACTAATTGGACGGCTGCATTTAAAACCATTTAGTGACAGCCTAATGAGTCTGTCTCCAACTGAAAGTATCAGGAAATGTGAGGAAGATCACACCAGCCAGTTGACAGGGATGAAATAAAAATGTCCCCCACAGCAAGTGGAATCTTAAAATCTATTATAGTGTGATTTCGACATATGGTCACATTATTTACCACAGACGTCTTTAACAAAGTACATTTTTCCTCACGCTTTACATATGTTTTCTAAAATTAGTGCATACTTTCCAACATGCTAATTTCCTAACAAGTATTTCTTTTTACAAGTTTATTTCAAAGGTTGAGTATAACTGCTAAGCGGTACTCACACGATAGCAGCAATGTGCAGCCTAGGCTCTAAAAGCTTGAGGCTGCCTCGACTATGAACAATATGTTCGAGTTAAGCCCGAGACAGGATGTGAACCATTGTGGCCTTCAGGCTTCAATAGCAGGCCTGTAAACAGCAGACTGCTCCTGTCAAAGCGACCATACAGAGTCCCTGTACGTAGCTCTGGGGGCCGGTCTACCTACTGCAACACCAGGCCTCGGTTCAAACGGCCACCAGGGAAACGTGAACCGTGAGTAATCCCGACAACACTGTGGTGTTACTGCCCTAGGCTTCACCACCGTTCTGCCTATTATCCCCCAATACAACCTGGGAGATAGTGGATGAACCGAAGCGACATGCGGAAACACAGCGGGATGACCAAGGAATACAGAATTTAACAAATGTTATACAGTAGTTCTTTTTTATAAAAGGCTAATTTGAATTACATATGCAGCAACAAACTGGAGCTAGTGGGGGATACAAAAAAAAGAAAAAGGTAAACAATGAATATGCATGATGTGCAGAGGTAGCTGCAGTACATCTCCTCTCTGTTATGAATAACCTACGTCATCTGTTGTCACCTCAGCTCCCATGAGGCAATTCTAAAGCGACGCTCCCCTCACCCCCGAGGAATTCAGCTGGCTGGCGGACAGGTAGCTTGTCATATTCCCAGTGTTCTTATAAAAAAGAGGTAAGAGAAGGGGGGAGAATGTGCCTGGAAACTGACATGAGCCCAGCAGGAATGTTGAACCTCCTTGCCCTCCCTGCAAAAGCTGCTACATTAACCACTAAAGTCTAATTGCTTGGTCTCTGTCTTCCTGTGCAAGTCAACAGAGGGAGCCAATTCATTTCCGCCCAGGGAGCCGGCAGAGAGAATCTGTCACAGGTATTCATAATCGCCCACTAATGCAAATTTCTGCTCACCGCGTTCTGGCTCAGTGGACAAGATAAAAGCCTACAGAAATACAATGCCTTGTGTCTAAACTGAGTGCTTAAATGAGGGTATAAACCAAAACTGTCAGAAATATCTTCTCAATTCCTCCCTCATGGTATGTCAGCCCATGTGTTCGGGATTTACATGCTTTTTTAACACCAATAAAAAAGATGGGAGAGAAACATCTGGGAAAACCTCTCAGATTCCTTCACTCAGGTGCACAGACTGAGACTTTACCGTCAGACATCCCGCAGTAATGAGCAGAGGCAGGACTAAAGCTTCCCCTTGTCTCCCCACATTCTCCAGAGTTTCTGTGAAATGGAGACAGAACTAATTCCCCACTAAGTGGTTTATGTTTTATTAGCAAGCAGCTGGGTGATTAAAGGACGTGTTGGACAAAGTGCAACCTTTCAGGCGTGAGTGTACATTTGTATGAAAAATAATCCACATTTTAATTGTCATCAAAGAGGCTCTGTTTCAGTTTTAAGGGTGGATTTGTTTATCCTTCAACAAATTACGCATGACAAGTAAAACCTTGAACTTTTTAAAGACGACAATGCTAATAATATGTTGCACGAGTGGTAAGAAGACAGTCATTTATTTAACCAAAAAGGCCATAAAGCAACAAACAAAAGCAAGGGAGGTAATAAGTAATGATATACCTGAGCATTTAGGTGTACACACAGCAGAATTGGATAACGAACGACTTGTAATTGAACAAGTGTTAGTGTGTATGTCTGGGAGGAGTGTCTCTAATGTAGGAAAACTCCCTTGACAAACACCATTTAGCAGAAAAATGTCCGTATGATTATGCACAGGGTGCCTAGGGAGAAAAAAAAGAATGAATTAATAAAACTATTAGCACGCGGTGGAGTAGATGATGGAGATGCACTCTCCTTAGCCACCTGTAAGCGCTTGGAGAAGGGGGCAACCCTGGGCAGAGCAATTCTGCCAGCAGGGTTAAGAACAGCCTGACAGATTTGTTTTATAGTGCCATTAATATGATTCCACTAAATGCATTCTTCGCCTTCTCATGCAGATCCCCTGGCCAGCAGAATCTAGGACCTAATAATAAAGCACTCAGCGATTAAAAGTGTGAATAAAATAACTTAAAGCTGAGCAAGCATGGCAGCTCCCACCACCCACACTCTCCCAGGAGAGGAAAGGGGATCGTAGCAGGAACAAAGGGACAAAGACACCCTCTAAAAGAGTTTCTACCATCCTGTAAATTGATTAACAGACCCAAACTACTGAGTGGCAGACGTACCACCAGACTGCAAGCCTGCCAGCAGATCTTCCTATACACTACAGATAACAGGCTGTAAATATAGACATCACATCAGTATTACACACATAATACTGTTGATGAGCCAAATGAATTTCATATTACAGCACGTGTGGTCATCCACTATCATAACTGTACCAAGCTAACAACTAACAACAGCTATTTGTTTAGTGTACTCCATTTCAAAAATACCCTTATTTTTTAAGACTTTGTGCAATCCAAAAACACGAAAGATTTAATCTTGGCTGTGTCTTCACTATTCCCTTTCGATGCACTCCACTTGGAAAGCTAAACAAAGCGAGGAGAGCGCCAGGCAGCATTATGAGGGTCAGTCATGGGGGCCATGGACGGATGCCAAATTACATGAACATATACTGAAAGAGTTTAACAAGAATGACTACAGGCTGCAGGGTTTGTGTGTAGTTGTCTGTGCCGGTAAGTGTGTTTTTTGTGTGTTTTATGGAGAGAAAAACGCCTTAATCTGACATCAAACATTTAGAAATATTAAGAAAATAAATAAAAAATATTTGAATAGAAAATAGGAACCTCTACAAAACCTTGAATAACCTGATAGAGATGGTCTTTTTCTGGGTGAAGTCAAGGGCAGTAAAATTAATCTGCATTACTTCCTCAATTAAAATACAAAAAAGGAGATTAATAATGAATCAAAGGCACAAGCAGCAGCTCAGCACATGCAGGTCTCTTTTTTCTCAGCCCGCCTGAAACAGAGTCTGGCTGAGGGCTTATGTTGGGGACAGGAACGGCAGGCTTTAAAGTAGCTGTAAACGCAGAGCAATGAGACATGTAATTTGTGTTGAGCTTGGGCCAGTGTGCGGACAGGCTTTCAGGGAGTGTCGGAGGCAGAGGAAGCACAGATAAGATTTCTCTTCAGGGCAGGTAGTGTGTGGGCAGCCATGGTGCTCTGAGCTAACGCTGAATAAATATTTCACATACGCTCAGCTCAAGCCTTATCGACTGGGGGGGGGGGGGAAAGAGGGAGACATAGAAAGAGGAAAGAGGGGGAAAAAGACCGGAGTGAGGGCAATAAAATAGGAAATCTCATGTCCCTCTCCAGCGGGATGAAATCAGTCCTAACGGTACTGGAGTGTGATGCAATTCACAATTCAATTCTTAAATCAAATACAGTAGAGCGTACAGTACGTAGATATTTACAGCTCAAGTCAGTTTTGAACTTGTTAACAATTATTACTATTATTTTGTTAAATCATAGCTCAATAAATAGCAACAAAACTGCATATTTTCATAGTTGTAAATAAGCATTAAGAATTATATTCCGTGGTTAAATTCAAAACTAAAATTTAATTATGAAAATGGTGTCAGTCTTATTCCTGTTATTTCAGTGTTCACATATTTTTTCTTATAATTTTGAAGAGGCAACTGAATAAAATGCCTCCCTTTTTAAGGCTGCATGCAGAGTGCAGTACGATAGAGATAGCGGCTCTTTATCAGCGCTCTGAGTTAGAGGAGCCGTGTGAGGCAGAGCATTAGCATGTGCTCACAGGGCAGCTCTGGCCGTTGTCTCCCCGCCTGTCTGACACATGCCTGGGCCAGAGTAGCGCCGGTACGAGGCTGGAGCGGGGCAGTCAGCGGGCCCCCGTGGTGCCTGTCAGTGGTGGCTGCACTGACCCTGCACTCCGGCACTGGCCACTAGTGTTTAATCCGTGTCGGGAGCGTTAACACTAAGCGACCTCCTGGGTGACAGATCTGCCATGCGAGCCTTTCCCCCTGAGGAGGTGGGGAGGGAGTGGCATGGACTCTCTCTCCCTGTCAGCTCAGCTCACACGCACATTAACGCGCCGGGGCCAAGACCGGCCCCGAAACAGCCACACACAGGGGCAGATAGGTCGCTGCCTCAGCTGCCTGGGGAAAAGTGTCCTCTGTGACTAGGAAGGTGGCGAGTATGTTAAAGGCAGTCATTATAATATGGCACACACAAAGGGGTTAAACACAAAGCATACATGAAAACACGGATAATATGAAACGCCTTAGCAGATGCACAGCTAAAACCTCTAGACGATTATTCAGTGCAGTCAGCTTTTATACATCTAAGGACGCTTTTCTTGTTTGTACTAAATAAAACCTTCATGCTTTTTATAAATAAAAATGATGAATTTAGTCAGTTTAAATTGCATCAAATGATTTCTTAAAACTGAAATCAATGTCCCAAAACATTAAAAAAAAAATAGGAACCATTTCCAGCCCTAATGAAGTGAATATTAACACAGAAAGCTTATTATTCCCACTAATAAGGGGACATGTTTCAAGGTTACACGCTGCATACAGCCAACCTCAAGAGCTGTCCACTGACACACAGCCATTCAGTGCAGATAAATGATAATGCTGTGATAAACTTTAAGACACTGCCGAGCAGTTTGCAAGTAGCCATCGACTTAGATTAAATATGAATAGATCTCAGACTCAAAACAATGAATACACACATCCCCATCACTGTCTTTTTTTACTAGACACATTCCCACTACTCAGTCTGTGAGAACTCCCACTGCCACAGAGATGGAGAGTGTAACCCCCATGAGACTGAAGAAACCCACTCCTTTAGAACCTCAAACTTTTTCAAACAGAGAGAAAACAGATGCGGAGCGAAAACAAGGAGACGATTCACAGGCGTGCAATCCTCTCGCTGTTCTCACAAAAGCTTGGCCACACTGCAATGCAGTAAACCACAAATAGGCAGGTCCAAGACTCACAAAGCATCTCATTTTCAGGGACAGTGTTAACAAGAACAATTATGACAACTCTGATTATAGCTTTGATCTCGGCCGGGCTGGTGTTCTGGTTAATGGCCCCCACTGCTGCGGCTCCACACAGGTGGTCTCCGGAGACCTCTGGAGCCAGATCTGACCCCGTCCTGCCCTCATCGGGAGAGACGATGATTTTATCAGCCTCCCCAAAAAAAAGGTGCCCGTCGCAGCTGCCAAGTGTGTTTACAGCTGCATCGCATCAAACATTCATCAAATGCCATCTTTACAGTGTGTGATGTGAGGCAATCAGCATTTCACAGGCTGTCAAATGATGTCTAAAGCGGTTGCTACCTGGCACTTACAAAAAGAAAACGGTTCAAATACTCACATGAGGTATACAGGTTCCTTTCAAGTCTAACTCCTGACAGATGAGGTTCCTCATAAGTTAAAATATTAATTCTACTTAAATACTTAAAGCGGTCTAATGACAGCAAAGCTCAAAATCAGCTTTCAAGTGTAAATGATCCTTTTTCTTTCATCCATTTCATCAAAATCAAAATTGTTCTCAACTTTGAACTTCTGAAACAGATTAATTTGGCTGGCTAATACATGCTCATTTAGCTTCTTATAGTTTTTTTTTGTACTTCTTTTTTGTGCAAGAAACTTCTGCCTTAGTGTAATGCACAGAATGGAGGATTTCACTCCAAGTTGTTCCCACGAATGGCTCCTGTTGGGAAAAGTAACTGATCTACTTGGTGCTTCTTTTTACATTTCCAGCAGTGCTGTAGCTCCATCTACAGGTCCTATTCTTGTGTGCAGCAAAGAACTCTGGGTGACCCCTCTGCAGTCACTGCTGATGTATAGCACATTCATCTCGCTCAGTCTTAGTGAAAAGCACATCTAAAGGCCGTTATTTTATGAAGATTTTCGCTGTCACATTTCCTCTCTCCCTGAGAAAGGAACATGCCGTTGCCAAAGTCTCGAAAAGCGCAGATCCTAGGCTCATTACTGTAGCATAAACAAGGAGAGGGAAAAAATTATTGTTTATATTTCCGTTCACTGAGGAAAATGTTTATGAGGATTTGCCAGAACTTTGTTTAAATGTGTGAGAAATATTTTTTTCTTTGTTACATTACCTAATTAGAGACATCCTATTTTAAAACTGCTACAGACACTGGTGGAAAAATCGAAGGCGACTTCAAACGATACGGACTCTGCTGATGAGACTGCACTAACAAAACAAGTAACCCTCCTGCACTCGCAAACAGTGACAATCCTGCAAGCCTTTCTATTCCTCACATACTAACACTCAGTTGCAGAAATACACCAAATAAACCGTCAATCTGTAAATGCTACCTTTATGTGTTCCTGGATGTGCAGCTTTCAGATTGCCACTCGTGTGAGAAAAGTTATCTTGATATGAACAAAGAAGATTTCTCCCCAAAAAACAAACACTTTTTTACCCCATTCCCATCCACTTAGTTAACGTGAAGCAGAGCAGTGATCCCTCGTAGAAAATGTGAATACCTTACACACCACACACCAACAGCCACTTCATAATGCATACATGAATCTACATAAACAGGATACAAATGTAGACTGCATGCTGTGTGGAGGTCAGAAAAATGGCCTGTGGGACTGAGTGATATAATGGCTAAGTATTCCTGGTAAAGCACTACGTGAGCATCCCGCAGTCCCAGTAGAAACCACAGCAGCGGTAATGCATTACAGGATGTATATGGTGTAAAAGGGTAGGACCGGTATGCTTGCTTGATAAATAATGTATTGTAATGTATATTAACGCTAGACCCACCACTGCAGCGTTTCCTACCGGCATACCCTGAGAAGCCCTGCGCTGCCTGCCACAGTGGAAAAGAGCAGACACGAGTGGTATAATTATGCACATCTGAGAGGCAAGCAGAGGCCATCTGTCAATGTCTGAATCAGTTACCTTATTACCACTGCCTAAAGATATAAAGATAGGAGTGGGAGCCGCTTTCATTAAGGCACATGGTGGCATGCTGCTTTGGACAGCTCCAAACACTAACTTAATTGCAAATGATGACTTGGAGGAGGAGGAGGAGGAGGAGGAGGAGGAGGAGGAGGAGCTGTACAGAACCCACCTTTGGAGTGGGCAGGGGCACGGGTCTAGATAGCGGCATGGCCCCACGCTTGTAATGACTGTCAGTCAAGACCTTGTTGTTTCCCTGGCTGACCAAAGTTCAGAGTGTTTCCGGCTACTATCAATTACTTGCTATACAGACATGTGATTTGCATGTTTTGCTGTGCTTGTAACTTGTCGAGAATATAATAACTCATTGAAAAAAATATAACTTTTCACTCGTTGAACTCTCAGTCTGCTGGTGAGTGGGTGATGAATACACAGTGGCAGATTCAATCTGTTTGTGCGGATCTCGCCGTGCACCTTCGACACTTACACTATTTGAAGCGCACCTCGTGGCCGACAAAAGGCGTTCTCTGACTACTTGCAGTACTGTCTGCTTTTTAAAAAAATGATCAACCAGTGTGCTGGTGTGAGTGTCTGAATACAGAGCAGTTGTTTCAGATAAAAAGGAAGAGAATCTACAGTTAATGTCACAGGATTTACCATCCGCACTGACAGGGAGCGGATGATACATTGTTGACAAAAATAAGATTGGGAAGCACTACATTAAAGTCACAATGATGATCCTTATGAAAATAGTGAGGGAGGCTTTTTCCCCCCGTCATTCTAAGATCTCCATTTGTGTGCTGCACTCCTAAACAGCAGGTGGAGCAGAAGTGGAAATTAAAGATTAGAGAGTGCTACCACACACTCCCATCGCCTGCGGAGGATCTAATTATAGGTGGAGGAAGATGGCCCCGTCCCGCTGACCTGTCACCTGCCTATCCTACTGCTCTCCTAGCCATATCCCCGCCTCCAAGTCTCTCGCTATCTGCCTTCCTACACCGCACTCTTACCCAACTGTCTTCCTCTCTCTGTGCACCAACTTTCTTTCCCAGATAGTAGCCTGCCTCCCACTCTGTCCTTATACAATCAACCGCATTGTTCTCCGTCTTCCTGTCTGTGTGTCCGCCGGCCTGTCTGTGTGCCTGTGCTGTTCTAAAGGCAGTGATACATTGAGCCTGGCCATTGCCTGGGGGGATTTGCACCTCAGGATCAGTGAGAAGGGCTTACAGAATACACCAGGTATGAATTGCATGTCATTCTGAGACAGAGCAGACAGAAGAAAGGCGGTGAAAGGAGAGTTCTTCACACACCCTGTCTGTGACCGCTTCCTCACCCTGACACGGCGCTGGCAGGGCTTTCATGGCAAGTGTACACTCTTAATCATGACATTACATGTGCTGTACTGAGGGGGATTCACAGGGTGATTTAAGATTATTTAAGCTTAGGACCTTAGATCACATACCCTCATTAAAAACAGCTAAACAGAGACATTTAAACAAGGTTCAAATCTCGGAGGCAGACTGTCACTCCTCCACCCAAGGAAGCTGGGACTGTGATCCTTCTTACACCGTCCCCCGGGCGAAGAGGCTTTACTAAGAAGTCAGATGTACAAACACCCAAACCCCACCCCTTCAAATACACTCTAATGTCATCAGAACTGAAGGAAAGCCAAGTGGGGTTTGATTTGAAGGATAGAGCACATCCATCAAATGTGCATGGGATAAAAACAGAAGGTAGCCATTGTTTTTCATGGGAAAAAGATGAGCAGAGGAAAGAAAATGACTAAACCAAAGATTCTCCCCAAGATCTAATTCACATAAAATGGAAGAGTTAAAACTGGGTTGCAGTGAAATGGGACAAAACTTGTTCGCCCCAAGGCTTAAAGCGAGTTCATTAACGTGAAGCAATGACTTACCAGAAAGGCTATTAGACTCCGTTGCGTGCTCTCCCATTGAAAACAGCTTTTAATGTACTGTAACGTGTACAGAACTGCTGTGCTGATATTTCGAACCCGATATATATTCCGGGCAAGAACCTAATCGGAAATAATTGGAAAAAAAACACTGTTAGTATCTTTTGATTCTGGACATAATGTTTATGACTTTGCAATGAGTTTCAATCAGCTTTACAATCCCCTATTTGCTATTTGTGAAATTAGATGATTAAAGCCAATTAAACTAATTAGTTTGACTATGTCCGATCCAAACTGCGACCGTGTGTAGCTTTGTTGCTGCTACTTTATTATTGGGATGTGAGGGAAACAAACTGGCAAGTCTTTCTAATCCATCTGCTAACATTTTTTTACCTTTTTGGAGAATTTCTGGTTTTCCTCCATTAGTTTTGTCTCCTTTGGTTTAAAGGTTCTGATACCAGCTCGGACCTGGGACCAAGAAACACACACTGCCATTAAACTACTTCATGACTCCAAGTTATAGGATATGGAACATCAGCATTTTCAAACAAGCTGGAACAAATAAAGTTTCATCCTTACTTTGTTATAGATAACATCCAGCACCAGTGTGATTGTTCCCTTTGATGCACTTCCCAAGTCTTCTTTCTTCAACAACAGACATATCTGCTGCCCATTTTGAACCTTTTAGATAAACAAAAATGTGTATTTTGTGACAGATATTATTACGCGAGACAAACTTATTACGCGAGACAAACTAAAGACAGTCACAGTAGTATGTATTGGCTAATCTTAAATACACTTACGGTCAGTAATGGAATGTCTACTTTCCCCAAAAAGTTTGGGGCTTTGTCTCCATTTTCATCGAGGAGAGTCAACTCTATCACATCGTGAATGTCCTTTATCGGGCTGAAACATTGCAATTAAGAAACATGTAATTCACAATAAAACAAACAACAATTTACAACATAATAATATGAATGTTGATACAATTTCTTTCACACATATGTCGTACAATGTTAGGGCTTTGTTCCACTCTGGATTGACGGTCTTGTAGAATGTGTGGGTTTGAAGTTTGCTGTTTCCGAGCTCAACAACACAAAAAGGGTTGCTTTTGCCTGCAAATAATTAAAAAGTGTGTTTATTTATGTAAACAAAAAGCCCTGATTGTGATGATAGAAAAACAGAGAAGTGAATCAGTGTAACAGAATTACCATTGAGGTCTGTGGCAGGAAGATCATTTGCCTTTACGACTTTGACCTGAAGGAAACCAACCTCTCCCACACACTTGTGTGTGTTCTTAAGGCTCTGGAAAAGATAAATAACAAAAGTTGTTCAACACCATTTAAGAGCATTGTTGATTAATGTACTACATCAAGCTGCATTCTTAAACACATGACATATCATTCACGACATATCTGTATTTCTTACTGAACTGTAATAGTGGTGTGATTTAATGCCAACATTTGGGGGGCTTTTCTTTTTGCATAAACTTGGACAAAAAATAGCTTACGAGTTTTTCCTGTACTGTGTCTCTCTCATCAGGGCTCTCCAAGGTAGCTGTTTCAATGTCAGAGATGGAGACTCCCCAGCAGGGTCTCAGGGTGACCAGAAACACCAGCCTGCCCTTTCCTGGGTCCAGCACATGAGTGTAGAGCTGCCTCTCATTAAGTGGAAGTCTCGATAGGGCAATCTCAAACCTGAGACACACAAGGAAAATAGTACCATAGAAACACATAAGGCCAATTAGTTCTGTGGAGGAGCCAATGTGAGCAAAATTAACACTACCCATATGGAAATACTTACATCCCCCATGATTCCTCACCCTTCCTCCCTCTCTTTGAGTAAACCTCCACCTGCAGAGGTTCCTGGTTATCTTCAAACTGATTGAAGTCAAACTGCTCTCTCCACTGGGGATTGGCCTGAACGCAGAGGTTCTGAGGGCAGTCGAGACACAGATTCAGCACATACAGTAACGCAGAAACACACACAGACACACACACTTTGAATCAATGACAGCTTTAATGCATTATCAGACTGAGCAGCTCCTGCATGACAGGTGGATTAAGGCTTCATTCAGTCCAACCAGAACGAAGCAGGAGAGGAGAAAGAGAGGTGTGCTGTGTTTATGTGCCTCTATTTGTGTCTGCTTGTATGTGTACACCTCAGTAGCCACTCTGGGATTGTAAACACTGACAGCTTCCAATTAGAATCAGCTTTGTCCAACAAACAAACAAGCAGAGAGGAAAGCAGAGAGGTTTACAAAGAAATGACACGACAACACAAGACAAGTGCACCGTAGAATCATCAGGGGGGAGGCCAACAAGTACAGGTAGATGAACAGGGCATGCTGGGTATGCAAATGAGAGCAATGAAGCCCAGCACCCGAAGCATAGGGAGAAGTGAGTGGCAGCCTTGCCCAGTCTAATGAGCTGCCTCTGCCATGGCCCAGTGAGCCAAGGTGGAGGTGAGTCACTGACAGGCACCTGCTGAGACAGGGAAGCGGGGAAGTAAGAGATAGGGGCTGGGAGGGAAGACTTGAAGTATAAAGAGCAGACATTAAAAGGAAAGAGGAGAGGAGAAGTAAAGACTTTAAGAACAAAATAAAGTCCAACCTTGCTTTTGTACTTCTGATCACCAAGGCGAAAGCGGACGTAGATGTCCCCGTCGCCATACTGCGGCAGGTCCAGTCCCTCCACCAAGGTGACACCGAGCACTCCTGTCCACTTCTGGTTCTTCAGCGGATTTCTCTGCGTCTCACTTGGCCGCTGGGTTGGTGGGGCCGGGTTCTGCAGCAGGGCAAAGACAGACACAGACAGTTTTTTCCTAAAAGCTCCTTGTGTGTGGACGCTTTCTGCTTCCCCCCCAGTATACCAGCTCCTGCCTCAGCTTGGCACCTCATCATGTTCACAGAGTGCATGAAAGTAGGACAAAGGTCCACACTATACAGCACATCTCTGTTGGAGCACATTAGCACATCTCTACTGACAGGTAAGCCACACCATGGAGGCTCCTGGAGAGCGAGGAAGAGAGGGACGTCAGCGAGCAGCCAGATGTCCCTGGCTGTGACAGTCCCACTCATCACTGGCTCCCAGACTGAGTGTGGGGAGGCAGGACACTTGGCATACTGCACAAGAGACAGCAGGCAGCAGTGAGTAATGATGCACACCGCACAGCTCTCTCATCAGCAAATTATGCATACATGCAGTATGTATGTATGTATAGCCTGCATCAGAGTTTACTGCATGTTGGCAAATTCATCCAATATTTATTTAACTAGCAAAATAACAAATAGTTCCTACTCAAGTGATTCTACAAAACTAACATACTGTAGCTGTTGTGCATTTGAGAACTCTTTGGAAATCAAGGACAAGCCCAGCAAATAATGGACTTCTCCTGCCGTGTGTCACAGAGGGAGTGAGAGAGAGAGGCCTTGATATGTGTCCATGTTAGAGTTCCCGTGAGGCCATGCGGTAATAGGCCAGGGCTGTAAAAACAAACAGCAGAGAGGTTGTGTAGGGCGGACTGTAATTAAAGAGCAGGACCGTAATCTGCTCTCGCCTCTTTGATTGCCCAGCTCCTTCCACTGCCCTGGCGACGCTGCTTCAAACAGCCCCACTACAACTCCCCTGCCACTCCGGCCCCTCCTCTTCACTGCTGGGTCACAACCCACATTGCCACCCAATCCGGAGGGGATCAAAGCACATCTCAGGGACCTGAATTAACATGGAATACCACAGGCACAGCCCTATAAATATCAGCCCCTTCAAAAGAAGTGGAACAGAGGGAGTGGAGGAGCGATATAAAACAGGCCTCAGCCAAGTCATCCCAAGTGTTTATCTTGGACACATTTCTATCTCAGCGGCCAATAAAACAATTCCACTTAACTGTAAGTGGCCCCTAAAGAGAATCTATTCCTGGTCCTAAAAGGGCCGTGCGATTGCTTCCATATGGTGGGACAGCATGGGGACAAGCACGATGAGCTCAGACCCAGGTCCATTTGGCGGGTACCTCAGCACTGTCCATCCACAGCTGTGATATTACATCCTAACATCTGGGTTATTGCCCGCTATGCCTGGGAATTATCAGCATTGCCGATCTTAGGCATCTCACACTGGCAACATGCCTCGAACAGCAGAGCCCCCCTCCCGCCTCTCCCATACAGCCCCCTCCTGTTTGAAACACTATCACACAGCAGAGTTTTACTCAGGCACTTGCCATTCCCTGTCTCTGTGGTGGTAACACAGAGGGAGGAAACGAGGTTCTGTAAGAGGGGGAGTGGAGCTGTAAGAGCTGGGTATTCAGCACTTCCAGGATAGGTGTTAAATGCAATGAGATATTGTACGTTTGTCAAAAATGAAATGGGAAAGAAATGGCATTGTTACGTTGTTAAATTAGCACTGTGATTTAGGCAGCAGAACATTGTGAAGAGTCCCATCACACATTTCTGTCTCCCTTTGAGTATCTTTAACCATCTGTAGCGGATAACCTGCAATGTGTATGAAAATGGCTTCATTCCTTTGTTATCTAATTTTAAATTGAGATTGTCTACTGGACCATCAAGAGACTGAACAGTGGCAGATGTAGTGACTACATAGGTGTGAATATAAACCCACTCGCTGCAGTGTGAGTCCCAAACAGCAACCCTCCTATTTCACTCTAAATCTAATTACAGCTGCAATATATTGAAACCCACTTGAGAGGAGATGGAACTTTATTTACTACAGAGCCAAATACTGCTCTAAAATACCCATCTAAAGGCTCCTTCATGACAGCGTATTCAGTCAATATTATTATTTTTTTATCAGAATGTAATATTGTTCCATACTTTTTATTCTCAGCAAATGTTGCCACTCAAAATAATATGTATTGCAAAAAAGGTTCATGATAAAACCACAAAAGAAACAGGCTGTGCTGAAACCAAGGTTACACACAAAAGCCCTCATCCTGAGCATACACCTCACTCTTTGTTGCACCATAGTACAGTGAGATACTGCCCCCTAGTGATATAGACCAGGGTAACCGTAACCACACTGCCATGTAAATTAAAATGTTGAACTCAAGGTGGCATTCTGGATTCAATTATAAATGACTATATCAAAAAGTAAATGTAATGGTATAAAATTCCATACCTTACTCTTCCTCGGTGGCCATCTCTATTGGAAAGAAAATAGATGAATCAGTACAAGTAATTCAAGCAAGGCTGGGGCCAATGCACTACAACAACAAATACTGAAAAATATATTGAAACATAATCTTACTGGGCTTCTTTTGATCGTGGCATCTCTAAACATCAAGCAGATGTCAACAATAATAACTCCCATGTCATCTTCTTTACTTTTTGGATCATCAAGACGCAACTCCATTTCATATGTTCTGTAACGAGACACAAAAGACAATTTAAAACTTAAGACCACCTACTGGTATCCTTTTGATAATCTATGCCCTAAAATATAAATATAAAATATATTCCTTACTTGTACAATTCAAGACTTTTCAAGGAAATAGTGCTGGAACCCATGAACTCATCAGCAGTTCTATTTTTATCATAGACCTGCAACAATATAACAAACATCATTCAGATTATTAACCGAAATGGTGTGCTCCAGTACAGGATCAGTGTTGTCGCGCAAGATTCGGCCCTCTATTCAAACAAACACCTACCCGAACTTCCACGTCGTGCTCTCTGTCTCGAAGAGCGTGGAAGAAGGTCTCATTCCACTGCGGATTTAGGCTTTTGTAAACAACTTTGCTTTTACAAAACTGTTTTCCTTCAAGTTTGAACTTCACATAAGGATCACTGGTCCCTAAAATGGAAAAATGAAAAACAAATCAGCAAGATAGTGTTGTGTGACACAAGTGATAATTACCTTAAGTTTTAAGTTATTATATAAACAACATAACACCGAATAACATAGCAATCTATGGTGGAAGTTAATACTTTAACGCAAACTATGTTAACTGCTTGTAGAACATATTGTCAAAAAATGTACACTGTGTATGAAAACACACATGACCACACACACTTACATACCCTTCCCCCATGCTGGTTGTGTGAGAGAGGGAAATATGTGAGGAGGAGGTGCACCCCACACATGGCAAAATCAGAGGGATGTAGCTGTTTAATTGTGAAAGAGTAGAAACACTCGCCAGCATGAGGCAACCAGGAACCAAAATCTAGAAGCAACCAGTGTTAATCTCCCAAGCCTGTTAAGAAAGTCTGTCTGTGAGTGGGGTGGGGGTATGGGACTTCTTTGTTTCTGCAATTGCATGCAGATTGGCCAAAAAATGAAAGCCAGTCCCATGCCTTCATTTGTAAAGGGGAATAAAGGGGTGCTTGAGAGAGCCTGCAGGGAGGCTTGAATCACATGACAAAGGCCCTGTGGGGATGGGCTGTCAGGCCTGTCAGCTCCCCACTCCAAATGAACATCTCGCAAAGGCAGGCAGGACCCACAGCAGCTCCACCCTGCCAGCCTGTGACAGGGAAACCTCCAGGCAACTTGACAGGAGGAGAATGTGGCAGCTAGCAAGGAGAAAAGCTCTGGCATGACTGAGAACGGTGACGATGGAAATTAATGGAAAAAAAAAGAGGAGAACAAAAACCTAGGAGTGGGGGCTGGTGGCGTGGGTCCTTTCAGAATATGTAATGACAATGTATGCCATTGGTGAGCCTTTGGCACGGTGTTGATTGTTGGGCAAACAGCGGACAGACAGGGGGCGTGTGGAGATTGCATCATCACGGTGCCATCTTGTCAGGGAAAGTAAGGTCTCAACTGGAAGGGAGAAGGACACTGGGCTAGGAGGGTCTTCTGCCACCAGGATGGTGAAAAAAAGTTGAGCAGATTTAAAAAGGAAGTCCTTTTACCTTTTTGCTGTGAGGTTTTTCCAAAAGCTACAGGGATCACGCAACACATAATCTGGTTAAAAGTACAGAATATCCTAAGCAATTACATTTCAATTAAATAAGATTTATGTATGCTTTGAACTATGAAATGCTTTTATCAATCTTGAATGGCCAATTTTAACAATTGTCTTGAACTATACTTAAAGTAAACCAATTACTTTATAAATGGCTGAACTTATATTTTAAGCAAATACCTAAACTTTTTTAGGCCACACATGAATTGTTCATGGTGTAGTTCCACGTCCGGCCACCTGAGGGCGCTGCTTTGCCAAAGTCTTTCTCTCTCACAGATTATTATGGTCACTAGATGGATCAGTTATGAAATCAATTCATTTCAATGTGTAAAATCTGAATTATCCTTCAGAATTCCTATACATGGATAAGACAATGAATAATATCCAAGGACAAAATATCAAAATGGACTGCATTAGGATGTAAACATTAATAGAATATCCCACATTTTAACACTCTTACAGAACATTTGAAAACTGATTTAAAATCAAAACTAAAGACATCACCAAAATCATTTAGAAGAAAAACTGATCCGGCCTGTAATATTCTTAGTAGATTCAAAATGTCTATCTATGATATAACAACATGTTCGTATAATTCACAGGCTTTGTATTAAGAGAGATTACCAGCCATGAAGCAATAAATTATGTACATTTAAAATGTCAATTAAATAATGACTCCACCATCCACGCCTAAAACACGATTTAATTGTTCCAGGTATTTAAATGTGGAAACACCAGTAGTTTCATGTTCAGATGAGGTGTTCTCTTTAAAAACAGCCTAATTGTTGTATCCCTTTCGGTCTGTCTGTCCTACTGGTCTGACTGCATACTTCTCCAGTGAATTTTCTTCCTTACCAGGTGACATGTTGCTTCATTCTTACAGGTAAACATTACATTGCATTTTTTTTTTTTTTAAACAATTGCATTAAGTGAACACAGCCCATGTTCCTTATACAAAAATACCTTGTACCTATTAACTACTTTTCACTGTTTGGTTGGCTCATAAATACAAGTTGTATGTTCCTGCACCTTTTAATATGAGGCTCAACCTTTAATGTTACTGCAAGAAATCTGATTTGGCATCTTTTAGTGGTTACGGATGCAAAAAAAAAATCCTACATTTTGAAGAACAGTTTTTGTTTCTAAAAAAAAAGTTAGTAAATAATGTCAAAGTACAGACTTAAAAAAAAGATTACTTATTGATGACGTGCTTGTTGTTGACCTACCAGACCGCTTGGCTCGGGCGACCAGGTTCCTTCCCTGCTTCAGGTTGATGCTCAGGAGGTATCGCTGGCACGGTAGAGGTCCCTGGATGTCCGTCTCCCCAGTTGCAACCTGCTCCAGAGAACCATTCACATTTATATTCTTTCTCGTACCATTTGCTTGACTTAATTTAAGTGCAGTTAATACTCACAGAAGAGCTTTCCAGAAGATCTTGCATGTTTTCGTCAAATAAATCGCATGTTTCACTGGACATCTACATGAAAAAAGGTTGTAATTACATATATTTTGAATGCAAACACTTAATAAAAAGTTCACTCAAGCTGAGATGTCTACTCTGTTACTGCTTTAATTTGAAACAAAAATGTCTATTTATTTCGAGACATACTCATTTATTCGTCCTGGCAATAGATACATGTTTTAGGGATCCAGGTTGGTGATTACACTATGTAAATACTTCCTCACAACAGTAAAGTAACAGAAAGATATTATCAGTCTCTTTGTTTAAGTTTACTAGAGCTCTCTGGGGTACACACATATTTCTAACTGGTAACACAGGTTTTTGACTTCTAGGCATCTTAAGAAAAAAAGAAAAAAGTTAAAATAGCTTTTGTTTCAGGGTTGTATAAAGTCAAATTCCATGTGGTCACTTTGTGTTTTACACCCATCATATGGGTTGCTTTCATATTTAGCACCAGTTAGATGACAGTAACCGTCACATTTAAATGATCGTACAATATGTCTGTAGGTAATGATAAAGTGCGACAAAACCTAAAGCCTGAGCTAAAGTTTAGAAAATAAATGCCGATGTCATGGCGTTCGTCGGGCTGAAGATTACACTTTCATAAGAGCTGAAATCTAAGTTGATACAACAGAAGGGACACTAACAATGACTGTATAGTATCTACAAAGAAGGGGATGGCTATCCAGATTGATTCATCATCACGAAAGGAAATCACACATTTTACATCTGAATACAAACATATCATGGTGTACATTGGCCTACATTCTGACTTTAATTAAGAACAGGGTCGTCCTCTTATAAATGTAGTTCAATAAACTTGTAATAAAACTGACCTCTGCGGTTTCTTCCAGGGCCTCCTCATTTCGGATTTCTTCTAGCAGAATCTCTTCGTTGGGGAAGTCTCCCATCAGAAAGGGAGAGTAAAGTTCTCGGTCCAGGTCCTCCGAATCTGTTGTCCAGGGCATATTGCCTTGTTCGTCATTGGGAGATTCACAGGTAGAGCCCTGAGAGGTTCCATCTGACCTCTCCAAAGGAGTACCCAGATTATCTAACATCAGAGACATTGTATCCGCACGAGCTACTCTGGTTTGTGGCGGAGTTCCTTTCTCAGAGGAGGACTTTTTATAATCAACTGATGCGGGCCTCTTATCTCTGTAAGGGTTAATTTGGTCTCCCATTGAGCTTGCTCTGGCCAGAACTGCAGCGACAGCACTTGATGACCATCTGTCTGCTGTGGCGTCTTCACCAGAGACACTCTCTCTCTCTACCAGGTCTGGTCTTGGTGAAAGTCCTTTTGGGAAAGGAGATTTTGGTCGATGAATAGGGTCAAAGAGGAATTTAGGTGCATTCCCCTTGGCTCCTTTGTTGACTTTAGAGTACAAGCCTTCTCGAGCAATATTCAGCTTGATCTCTGAGCCTGTATATGACATTTGATCAATTTCATCATAAAGGCTCTGTGACCCCGATGGTGCGCTTATTCTTTTTAAAGCAGCAGCCGTGCGTTCTCTGGGAACTCTGAGTCGATTTTCTGAGACAGTATCGTATGGTTTGTCTGTGATGTGTTGTCCATCAACGATCGAGCCACTTGCAACAGAATCAGAATCACTTTGACTAGGGGAGTGGCCAAAAAAGATGGCATCAGAGGGAGTGGACCCATCGGGGTTGTCAGCAGGAAAGGATTCGTCTGGCACAAACCTGAGGTCTGGTACAGAAATACTGCGCCGATGGGCCAGCTGTCTTCCTAGTTTCTTTCTCCCAGGCTTCTTCAGGTTGACCAGCTTAGTTTTCATACGCAGGTTCCCCAAGAAGTTCTTTTTCTTGACCTCCATCTTGAGCAATGACTTGAAAATAAAAATAAATAGAATAAGGTTACATACAAACAGGCCAAAGACAATGCAGTAAAGTACTATATAAAGAAGATTCAGTCAATGAAAATGTATGTAAACTACAACAGTCAAATGTTAAATGTACCAGAGTTCGTCACTGATAAAGGTGATAAACAAATCTAAAAACTAGGGATGCACCGAATATTCGGCCACCGAAAATTATCGGCCGAAAATGGTTCAAAAGGCCTAGGTTCTAGCACCGAAAAAATATCACCGAATGTCAGAGAACAGGGTTACGTCGGTAAGCTAACGTTTTGTTGTGATGACGTAATCAAAACGCGGCAACAAGCACGGCGCGCGACCATGCTCGCGGCTGGCTCACAGCCAACATGTCTGCTGCTTGGAGATATTTAAAAATATCAGAGAAAGAGGCGCGGATTGCGATTTGTAAAACGTGTTCAGCTGACATTTCTCGAGGGGGTGTAACTGCAAAGACTTTCACCACTTCGGGATTACTCCACCACTTGAAATCAAAACACCCGGAGAAATATGCGGAGTAAGATCAAATCACAAGCACTGACAGAGAGAGACTGTTCAGCGCTGCGTCTCATGTGCTTGATGAGAAGAGGAACAGACTTATGGCTGATAAAGCAGAGAAGCTACTGTTCATTAAAAAGAACCTCCCACTTTTCCTTAATAAGTAGACAANCTCCAGCCTTTGATAACAGCCCACATGTCTGTGAGAGTATGTTTACCTTTGTGGAGGAGATCAAATTGGTTCTCCATTACCGCACCTTAAAAGCAAGCTTTGACCATTTTATTGGAAATGAGAATATGATTTCACACAGGTTTTCTAATCAGCAGACATTTAGGATTCATTTAGTCCATCTCCAGCTCACTCATCCTGTTCCATTTCAGAAGGAGACATTTTATTTATTTGTATTTTCTCTGCACTCATGTTCTTGCTGAAAGAGAAATGAACAAAGATAAAGAATATCATCGAATGATTAATGTAAGAAGAAATTTAGTTTTGGTCGCTAAGGATGATTTCAAGAATCTTAAAGCACATGAATAATGATAATCACGAGAGCTCTGCCTCTCGATGTGTACTTCAGAGTGCATCTATTTGTCTGTTTTCCCTTTAGAAATGAAAGCCAATATGGTTTCTCTTTTCTCCTGCTGGAGCTTTGTTTCTGGCTAAATTGACCTTGCATGTGTATTCAGTGCATTTAAAAAATGCTTCATATCTCTTATGAGATTTTAATTCTAAATCATGTAATTTGGTCGTTTAAACATCTTTAAATGGAAATGTAAAAAGGAATGTGAGCCTCACTGATGAGGCTCCATATCCAGTGAGCTATCATCTCTCAAAGTGTGGCTCTGGGCGTCCATCAGGTGCTCGCTGGCACGGATTGTAATGGCTTTTAGCAGACTCTAACAGTGTTCCCCGCTTTCAAAATAAACTTTGGATAAAGAGCTCAATTAACACCTGATGTGGAGTAAAGGACACGCATGAAGGCTTGCTCAGCCCCCCCAAAGCTGCAGAGTGCAGGATGATGATGCATAAACACAGATAGTCCTCTTTCCCCACGATCAGACCATGAGATGTTAATCTCAAAAGGAGCATATTTGTGATAGTTTTTCCTTTTTTGGACAGTGCTGGGCCTCCAGTGTCTGTCCAGATCCCAGCGCAGTGGGGGAGGCACTGCGAGTGTGGGAATTGCTCTCTTCCTGCGCCTTTCGTGGAGAAGAGTGGGCCTGACAGTGGGGAGTCTCTCTGTGCTGGCAGTGCGTGTTTTCCCAGGGGCCGCCTCATGAAGCTCTGATAAAGGCATTCTGTCTGGACCCTGTCAATGCACACAGGCTGCGGCTTCGGCTGACTTGTAACATAAACATATAGACATCCCCAAGCCTCCTGCTAGGGTCCATCAGAGTGCCCTCCCCCAACACTCTCATCCCCCCTCTCCCACTCACTCTTCCTCTCCCGCCCTCTGTCATCATTCCTGTCATTATTTCCTCCTTTTGATGTGAGGCTTCTCAGCCCTCTTTAGCTTGTGTTACTTGTGTTATCTCGAGTCACTCCTCTGCCTTTGGAAGGCTTCACAATTCTTGCCTTGATGTGATCACATTTATTTCATTTTGAGACCCTCCAACCCCCTCAAATGTTGACTTATTGCTTTGCTACACACAGTCATTATTATCTAAGTGCATTAAAAGCAAATAATAACTCATGTGTAAGGAGGGCTAGAGTCATGAGAGGGAAAGAGTTTACACATCCGACCGGCGTTCTATTCAACGTGATGTTTTTTTCTAAAGCAGGGAAAGTGTTTGAGTTGGTAAGAAAGCCTGACAGATCTGAACAAACATGTTCAAACTTGTCCTGTGCGGGGGCTGGATAAGAATCTTTCCTGCGTTTCGAGGCCCCTGCTCTTCTTGTCTAGGTCGTCTAATCCGCCTGATTGCGGTTGGCCATTTTGTGTACTTTTCATCTACCGGAGAGTCTTGATTGTGCGGCACTTGTGCAACAGCTCTATTGTGTGTGGCGGACAAAAGCTAAAATCTCTCAGCCGTCCACAGAACAGCTTCTGAGCACTGAGTCTGTCTCATCTTCAAAAGCATAGTCTGAAGATGTACAGTGTTTGCTCATTATGGGCCATTCAATAGATAAATCACACATAATAGCAGAGCTTAGATAAACTGCTCTTTGTCTACCCTGCCCAACAATTGACATACAGCGTACCTCATCAGTGTCTGTGCATTTTTTTTTTTGGCTCCTTTTTCAGGAATCTGGAAAGAAAGGTTTGATGGATAAGATATATATGGTGCAGGAAGTAGTGCTGGTTGTCCAGAACGTTTTGGAGGAAATCGCAAACATCGGAGAGAGAATCAAGAAGTAATTTCACATTTCATATTCATCATACTTCTTTTTTAATTAATTTTGTTTGTTTATATAATTTTGTATTAATCTGACACCATTATTCTCTTAAAGCATATTCAACTGGTCTGTCCCATTCCTGTCGTGCATGGCCTTCCTGATGCTGTTTGTGACAACAGCACTGTTGTATTATATCCCTCTTCGATATATCGTGCTGATATGGGGTAAGTTCAACATCTAAAAACTCTTAGTTATTTCTTACAATTCTGAATGAAAAATTCTGAATGCAAAACTAAAATCGTTTTGGGCGATGCAAACTCCAATTTGCTTATTGATAAATGCTTCATTACTGTGACTAAAGTCTCCTGACAAATTGTATAAAAATCGAGCCCTTAGCATAGTAGCAGAAATAAAACACTTATTCAATCTTCCTTACTGCACATCTTTGATTTAATGAAGTGCAGTAATTTAAGAACTGTACCATGCCTACACCTCTGCAGAAGCACAGGGATCAGACAGCTGAGCGGATTTCTCTGCTCAGTGTGGGCTGATGTAGCAGAGGCGAGGCCTAAGGTTTGTGTGCAAACAAAGCAGAGGTAGAGTAGCAAGCTGTATATAATACATGATGTCCTTGGGCAGTCTGTAGGCTCCTGGTCTAGCCTCTCATTATCTGCTGTAGTCATACAGAATAGACAGTCATCTCAGTGGTCAGGGAGATATGCTGCCCTTAACAGGCTCTCCTCCTCCAGCTGTAAGCCCACAACCACTGTACTTCCACACTGCCTTCAACACAATCAATACCAAAAAACCATCATATCAAACAAAAAACACACAGTCGGAGACACTCCTCTGCCTCCCCAGTTAACCCCCATCTCAGTGGTTGCAAGGCAAGCCTTTCAAGTTGCTTGCACATATTTAAGTCCTTAGGTTCTTTGTCTGCATGTTGAGGTACAGGCAGTACCAAGCTGTGAATATAATGGTCCCATTACAAGACCCCAGAGATTTTGTTTTTTTCTCTGTGGTGTGCAGCCATGTGCAAAGTAAATATAGATGTGCTATAAATGATCAGATTGAAGCAAACAAAAGTAAAGAAACATTTTCTTATTAATCTTTGGCTCTTTTTCAAACTAGAGCTATCATTATTTATCTTCTGTAATTGATTACGTACTCCTGTATCCATATCCATCTCTATTGCATTGGTCCGGCTTTAATTCAGTTGGACTGAAATGGATCAATTGAAATGGCATCATATAATGCAGTTACTAAACTCTATACCTAGATAAGGTTACAAAACTCTTTTCATTAGTGTAACTTTTTACGCTGTCATTAATGCTGGTTGTTATGACACCTTTTTATTTATTAATGTGTTCTTGTTTTCACAGGCGTTAAGAAATTTACCAAGAGGCTGCTCAACCCACATACTATTGACAATAATGAAATACTGGATTTCCTCAAGAGGGTGCCTTCTGATGTTCAAAAGGTAAGGGTCCAATTTTACATACAGATAGGGAAGGAATTCCCTGAAGATGGCCGCATTATTTGCTGTACCAGAATTCCCAAGTGTTGCAGAAATATATCCTCTGGCTTTGTTTGATTATTAATGGACTCTCGCCTTTAAAGCAGCCCCGGCCCAATTATTCCTCAGTTCAGCTCCATGTTGTCGTCGCATTGCCTGAGTGAGGAGATGCTCAGATCCGTCCTCAGCCATATTGCTGCAGCCTCGTCCGTTATTAGCAATTTTGCCCGTCTGATTGAAGCGCTGTGACATTAAATGCGGTGATTGGCCGAGGGCCGGCGGAGGGCTCCTGACGTCTCTGGCTGTTGTGTCAGCGCAGAAACTCTGATGTGGCCTCAGTCACTTCTGGGTGGTGGAGTCAATTAATGTAGTCGTGAGCCCCAGTCCTCTTGCCGGGTGCCATATGTGATTACATATTAGCCATGGCTGATATGTCATTTGCATTTACATCACAGAGCTGAGGAGAGCTGTCAGGCTGTTGTAAGTGGTGCTGGGCGCTCGCTGTTCTCTGACTGAGGATTTTGCTCGGCCAGGAAATGAAGTGCCACACAGCGCCTTCATCTCCCAGGTAACTCGCCAGACTGAATTCAGCGAGAAACCCTGACAGTCTGGATCTGGAAAGACACTCTCACCCCAGTCTGTTTCTCTGCTGCACCCTTGATGTCCTCCTGCAGCAAGCCGTTGCTGACTCCTCTGTGATGTTGGAGGGAGCCTGTGTTGTTTGAGATTTGGCTGACTGAGTTGGCAAAACAAGGTGGTGAATACATTTTGATTCAGAATCCTTTGTATGTCTTCTTCCCCGTTGGGATATGATGTTTGAGCTTTGAAAATGACTCACTTTCAAATCTCATGGAAACAATACTTTTTAGCCTGGTTTAAAAGAGAAACTACATCTTGAAAATAGCTCCAATCATGAAAAAACAAAACACCCTTAAGATTCACCATAAGTACGTTTCATTATGTACTGAGAAAAATAACATTAACATCATATACACAGGAGACCCAAAACAATAGTCCACATATTTTGTTTTTGTTGACTTAGAACTTCAATCCTCAGATAGGTGTGGACACAAAAACAACACAAAGGCTGGAAATTGACTCCTGTCTTTCTTGCAAATGTGACTTGGCAATTAGTGCCTGTGCACATCTACAAAGTGTGCCTCAAACGGGGACTTCTGACAACACTGTCTGTCCTGAAATAAGAAGCATCTGTCAGTTCTGAGGACAGTTTCATGTTCTGATGCAGGAGGCAGTCACTTTGTTCCGACATTCCATCTCCCATTCTAATAATGGAGACCGGCTAATTAGCATAGAGTCCTTACCTTTATTCAACAGATTTGCCGTATTGTTTGAGCTCAGCAAGCATGCTTCAAAAGCAAGTTTTCAAATTCCAGCTTTTCTCCTTTGAGTTCACCCTATGATCAGTCGTCTTTGGATTATGGTGGCAGCTTTGGGAGAAAAAAATATGGACAGTTGAATCTAATTTTTTGAATGTCAAAGAAAACATGATTCTACAACATACATTTAGTTTGTAAATCCATTTAGACATCAAGACATTTCTGGGAGAAAAAACATGAGTACTGCATCATGAGCTTAATTCTACACATGTTACCAGCAGAACAAAGAGGGGTTGAAAGCTCAAATGTCACATTTCAGGTCCCATTTTTCATCAAAGTCACACCTAGGTCTGTAAAGCTGCGAACAAAGTTACACGTCTGGTGATGTAACTCTCGCTTTGTAGCCTACGATTCTCAGGCTTGAACAACGTTTTCTTCAGGGGACATAACTTGCAGTGAGTGATTATGCAGTTTGCAACTCCTTCACTGGCCTGGCAGGTCATCTCAACAGTTGATGTCTGTTTCTAATATTGTGATTGTGGTGCAGAATGAGGGGGGCGTATGCTGGTACGGAACCCTTGACTCTTCAAATCCTTCCTCCCTGTGATTAATCCCCTCTGCTCCTGTGTTTAAAAAATGATTCATTACAGCCGAGCCCGCCTCGCTTTCCCCTGCACCAGCTCTCCTCAGGGGAGCCATTACCGTGCGCTCCACTGAGCTCGGATTACCTGCCTCTGACCAAACTCCTGTTTGTTTTTACAGGTGCAGCACAGCGCGATCAGAGCGCCCACCAGCCAGAACCAGCCGCGGAAGAAAAGGTAAGCTTGGCGGACACGCTGGATGAAAGGCTGCTCTTCTTTTTGAATACGGTACAACGCGGCCCACCTGACAACAATGCCTCAGTGCCAGCAGAGCCTGTGACCCTGAGCCCCTCCCCCCCACACCACCCTAACTCTGCCCCCTGCTGCTGAGGGGCAGCCGGCCGCTCTCTGGCTTGTGTGTTTGCCACCCCCCTGACAGAGGCTGTGAACTGCAGCAGCGAGGAGGCCAGCACATGGCGCTGTCAATCACAAGCCTGGAGGTAAAGAAAAGAGAGCGCTGCGAGGCTGAGCCTTCATCTTCGGATATCATTTAGAAAAGGAATGAAAAGCGTCGGGCTCGGCTTACCTTAGACCTCCACTGTTTTTTTTGGGACTTTGGTGAAACTAAGAAATATGCCTTCAGGTTAAGTTAATATGGGCCTAGCAGTTTATCAAAAACAATCCATGGATTTTTTTCTTTAACCATGTTAATATACAGTAATTAAAGGACATTTTGTAAAAGATTTTTTAAATAATCATCAAAATAATATGTTTAATGGCACATTAAAAATATTAGGACAGAGTACTGAATTTTACTTTTTTTTTGTGGTATGGATTTCCTGTATATAATATATTGCTTTCTTAATTCTCTCTTTGAACCAAATATATATTTATGTAGTGCAAGTGTATTATTACCAGCTGCCTTTATGTGTATATATTTTTACTGAGTATATGTCTGCATCATCAAATGGAGAATTAGCAGAAATACTGAATAAAGAGTGTGATCAGTTTTGCTCTTGTTTTTGCTCTTGCTTTTTCAATAACTGCACTCCAGCGAGGTTGGATTACACCACTTCTTTACTTGAATACACAGTAAACACATCTGATTACACAGCACAGCCATTGGAACAGAGCTCACACACCGGCCACCGCTGCGCCTTGGTTACCGAGCTCACATCAAAGCTGTGTGGCTCCAGTGTGCTTCCTAATGCATTGCTTTGTTGCCTTCTCACAATAACAGGGTCCAGATGAGAGAGAAAGAGCTCATCTCACAGAGAGTACTCTCCATCCTCAGCACTTAGTGCTTTACATTTCCACTAAAATCACCTGGCCTATCTAATGGTTACACACACATACTCTGCTTTTTCCATCTGTCTCCCCACAATAGTATTTCCAAGAAGAGGGTTGAAGTATATCCTCTAACAATTCTCTCATCCATATTTAGTTTACGTATAAAACGTTTTTATTGACACCTTTGGCCATTGTGATTTTTGCAAATCTGTTCTACACAATTTCTGATTTTTCTCTCAAAGACAAAAAAACGAGTTCCTTTTTTAAAATGTTATCAATTCATACTGCACTAATTCAACATAATGGCTAGACTATATTAAAGCCTGTTTACAAAGCTAATATTTTTGCATCAAAAAGAAGATTACTCCTTTTACCTGCTTTCTGTCTTTTTGATAGTAGACAAATATTTCTCTTTCGAAATATTCATAGTTGGGACTGAAGTTGGGCATAACTGAGGCTTGGACCCCACCGATGGGAGTTTGTTCTGACTGATTGGGGGACTGAGCATCGCGGCCGGGTGCCCCCCTCCTCAGCAGTATAGCACGCTGGTGAAAGAGCATCCATCTGTGCTTTGTGAGGAGTTTGATTGGCTCAGGGGGACCTGGTGGAGCCCCGGGCTATCTCTTTTGACAGGCTGATAGAGACATCACTGGGATCTCCCAGGAGCTGCCACCAGGGGTCCATTTCAAAGTGAGAGGGTGTGGAGGTGACCCTGAGCTTCTGACGAGCTAAATCCCACACACTGGCTGTAACCCTTCTACATTCTTGGCTCCATTGGGGCTTGGGGGCTGGTTTTGGCTGTGATGGGAGGAGGGCAGCGCTGAGGAGGGAGGGGTGTGGGGTACACAGATCACTGGCAAGACCCGATGAAGTGTCCCCAAGAGGTGAAACCAATTAAGCAAAACTCCCAGGGCAGTTTTTCATTAGACATTTCAGCAAACATACAAATTGCAGCACTGGCCATCTATATCTCATAAAGCCAAATTCAACTAAAAGGAACTCACTTTAGGGAAAAGCCATTTTAAGTTGAAATATTATTGTGTCAGACATATCATTGAGGCAAATGCTGGCTCTGACATTACGAGAGGTCATATGGGAATACGGTTGCCTGCCTCCAAGCTGTCAGATCTTGGGATCTGTGGCACTGAGGTTGGACTTGGATGTTCCCTGTATCATTCATAGTCAATGGATCATACAGAGGAGGCTGTGCATGCACCAATGCTCATGATACCTACTCATACACACATTGGATGCACACACAAAGCTCAAAGAGGTGTAATCATATTTAAGGAATTATTCATCAATGTATTTTCTCCTGGGGAGGCTCGGAGTCTCAGCAGAGGAAGTCACTGTGCAATATGGTCCCTCAATGCAGTGGGGAAAATCCCTGGATGTTTTACAAGCTTGCTAATGAACATTTGAGCCACACAGCAGTTAACATTGTCTGATCACATTTTTTCTCCAGTAGTTGTTGTTGTTGTGCATGGTGTGGCAGTGATGTCTTCATCAGCCTGTCAAAAAGGAAGTGCCTGCAGCTGTGGCGGATCCCCCCAGAGCCTGTCACACTCCTTGTTTCCATGGCAGTCCTTCAGGCAGCACCACAGGCAGGCTGTGTGCAAGGACCCATACAACCTGTTTTTTCAGCAGCCGCTCCTCTGATGTTCAGCCCCGGAGCGGGCGTCAAACTACCAAGTGCAGAGAGAGAGAACACTGCACCCTTTCCTTTCTCTGTGTCGGAGTTCTGTGCTGCTTTACAAGGAGATGCATAGCAAAAAAAATGTCCTCATTTGAATAAGCCACTATTCGCAGCACCTCCTTAGTAATTGTTACATGTGCAGTGCTGTTAAGGTTCTATGACCTCCTCTCTGAGAGACATAATGCTCACAGTAGGACAAAGTAAGGAAAGCACGACTCATTGTTGACTTACATGTGTTAAAGCTCTTATGCATGTGTTATTTGGTCCGCTTGTACCACCTGAGAAGCAGGTCATGGAGATCAGTAGCTGCGCTCCGAGTCCCAACTGGCCTAAATTAAAGGTGCAGAGGTTACGGTCTGCCTCCAGTCAGAATCTTGACACCAATAAAGAGCAGAATTTGCCGGGGAATTAACTTGGCGGAAACACAATCTAATGATATGAGTTTGCTACAGTTACATTATTTTGCCTATGTGAGCATATCTACCTGAGGAGGCTGCATGCTTTAAAAATGATGCTGTAGCCCGCTTAAGCTGTTTGTTGCAGGTATTAACTTTACCAGTCGGCACATTGCTTTCGTCTCTCCTGATGAAAGAATATATAAATCATGGTAACCAGGATTGATGTTGTCTCTGGGAATAAGATGGATTTAACACCTGAGAGAAAATGGTCGCTAATAACAGCTGTTTTCAGTAGCTCCAGTTTGCTAATAATATATTTTGTGGCCCACAGTACACACTGGTGTTAAGACATGGCAAAAGCCATAATTCTTTATAGCATCAAGAATAGAAGATGGCCTTTAAGAGCTGAAATTAAATCATTGGCCTTTAAAAGCATCCCTCTAAGGGGCAAGCTGCATTAATAAATTCAACTGATTCTGCTTTAATATTATTCAGAGTGCATTAAAATGAAGACAACAGCTGGGATCATGCCCAGTCTCAGGAGTATTGCCCGGGCCAATGAGTGCCGGCAAGATGCAAAGCATGTCTGAGCGCAGCCCTGCGTTGTAGACGGGGGGCACAAGTTCTCAGTGTTACAGGTGCAGGCCTGACAGTTGCTGTACTGGGATCAGAGGTTGTTGGGTACTGACACCGGCAACAGGACAGCGACTGCCTGCCTCAAAAGCAATGTCACATGGGAACAGACGCCCAGCCAATCAGACCCTTACTGCCACGGTCATGACTGAACTGCTTATGACAACCTTCAAACTGTTAAATGCTTTCTTTGTAAAGCTATTGTATGGAATAGTTATGGGCTTACTTTGTTTTGTTGAGAAATTGATAAACTGTAGGAGAAAAAAAACTGCACTGTGGCTTTGAAAACAAGAGAGGGAATAAAGTGTTAAGCTTTCTAACATTTGGTGTTACATCAGTGCTCTATAGTTAGCATGAGCACCCGTGTCAGGGAAAACAATACAAAGAATAATTGAACTGCATATTTCATTCTAATTAACAGTGATATAACGCAATGTGACTCTCAGCCTCCTGAGGAAAGAGCACCGTATTTTGTTTGATGAATCTGCTAAAGCCACAGCTAGTCTCGCCACTAACCCCTGGGGAATCAGGTATCATTAGAGATATGAACAGATCTGCTTTTTGTCGCTGAAAGAAGGGGAAAACACATTTCCTCTGTGCTGGCACATGGGTGGATGTGAAAGTGTTCAATATTAATAGCCTTTCATCAAGGACACAATTAGGACACCTCTATTTGACACATTCTATAGGTTCTGAATGAATATGGATATATGCTCCCAAGGAAGGAGCCACTGGCTGAATAACAAAGTGAAATCTCCGGCAAACCCAGCAGAATAAAGAATGCACAACATGACAATCGGGAGCTGATGTATTTTGATCCAATGTGAATTTAAAAGAAGCAAGAGACTCTAAGTGTATTATTATTAGCCCGATTTATAATTCACGGCCCAGGGCAAGTTATATATTTATCCAAATTAGCATACATTCCGCCATACAAACACAAATGCAGCACACACATTTAAGGGGCCACATTTCTTTCATCTGGTACACTTGAAGTATTACTTCTCATGCTTGGAAAACGCATTGACACTACCTGTGTGTTTCAGTTTCTCTGTTGCTTTCAAGGGACACAAAAAAATACTAAACGATTAAACCTTAACACTGGTCATGGATCAGTCAGAGGTTCAAATAGAGAGCCGATCTGATTAGTGAGTGCAGTTTAGTATATGTCATTTTCTACACCAGAGGCTTGTGGTGCTGACTGCAAAGCTAAGGTGTGAAGAGGGCTGTGGTGAAGTGAGGAAACTAATCACATGTGTTTCACCCCTGAGCACCGTCTCCTCCAAGCTCTGCCACATTATGACACAGGAGAGTCATGTAGCACACGAGCACGGTTAGGCCCATTAACCAGAGCGGCTAATTATCGGCTTCTACAAGGTCTTCAAGCTCTCAGGCAATGCATGTTCTCATTTCTGATTAAAAACATAAATGCATGCAGAAAAAAGAGGATCAATTACAGCGAGGCAGAATAGATAACAGCCCGTACCAGAGTAATTAGGCTGGCTGTTTCATCGGAACCGCTTGCTCTGTGATGAAGCTTTAAAGAGTCCAGTGGCAGAAACACCACAACTGTGTTTGTTTTATTTATGATGTTGCAGTGTCACCCACTGGGGCCCAATTAGCCTGCGACTGATGCCTTGGAAAGCATCTCACTGCTCCTCTTTGACAGGAAATGAAAGCTGCACTCGTGTATGTCCTTCTAGTGACCCGTGGGCTTCAACCTGTTAAGGGCAGACTGGCCAACAGCAACGACTTGAACATGCCACCACAACCCCCTTCCTTCTTCCAGGCCCTTTGCCAGTATATTTCATACCATTTAACTGTGTCAACAGAGGACATTAGGGATAATCTGCCAGTTGTGGAAGTGGTTAGGCTCCACATTCGCTTTCTCCTGGCTGATTTGATCGTGATGCGCTGTAATGTATGTAACAGCCTTTCTCAGCGTTCCTTACCCACATGAGGGAGCACCACCATAAGGAATGAGCCTGATTGCAATGTTGGCTTGAGCTCTTACACCAGCTTCAAACCGTTTGTCAGAGTAATTTTCTTAATTAACTGTGATGTGCTCTGATTAAAATAGTATTTACCAATTTACATCATATCAGGCAGCACAGGGTTTAAATTGGCTTTCTCGGACGTAATGCATATGTTTCAAGAAAAGAGAGAGAAATAAGGCAGTAAATTATCTAGTCAAGCTTTGATATGGTATTATAAATACTGTTCAATTTTTTTAGAGGACATGCTCATTTTAGCGGCCAGCTTCTTCTTTGGTCTTGATAACAATAACAACTGTACTTAAAACCACTTTCATGCAGTCCTCCACACCTTCCTCTTTTCTTCATTAGAAGTACACAGTGCTTCATGTAATCCTTGAATTACTCCACACACACAAACACAGACAGACATAGTTTATTAGTTTCAATAGGCAAATGAAAAAGAATGTCTATGGTCCTTTAAGCAAGCAGCAAGAGACCAATTAGTAAGTATCTCTATTCAATTTCTCCATATCTCTACTGAGTGAGTGTGAGGGAGAGAGGGGTCTGGGGGGAGGAGTTTGAGCGGCACAGACAGGAAGAGAGAAAACAAAGCCATCATCTCCCAGTGCTTGCCCTCCTCTCCCCTCTCCTCTGCAGCTCCAATTACTGGCTTCTCTCCCTGCCATCAGTATGCAGCAGGGCCGCTCCTCTCCTCCACTCGCCCCAGGCCATTGAATACGTTACCTCCGCTATGGGGCTGGGGGCTCAGGGGCACTGCGCCCCCTAACCCCCTGGATAATTTGGGATTCCTGCTTCTGCCTTGGAGAGCTGAAAACAAATAAAACACCCAGATAAATAAAGAAATAAGGTTGCCTCACAAATATCTAGAGATCTACTGATTTATTGATTTGTTCATTCCTCTACTTATTATTTGTAAATCATTACTGATCCGCAGCCACCCACAGCTTCCATACAATTCCTAAGAGAGAGGATGAGAATGCACTTCACTCAGGACAAAGTTTTAGCAGATAGACAAAGATAAAATATAGTTTTTTAAAGTGTATTTCTTCTTCCAACTAAAATAAACAAAATAGAAAATCAATATTGTATATAGTTGAGTGTTTTTCTCATATCCGAGAGTGTCATAAGATTTCAGTGAGCATATTTTGCTTAACTTTTTTAATACCATATTTATGTTTGTAAATTATGCATATATTTCTTATCTTATAACATTTAATGTATACATTGATTTTCTGTCTCCTCAGACATAACTTTGTTTCTCTCACAATATAAAACATCTGTCTCAAATCTTTTTTACTTTTTTACAGACCACTGTTTGTTTTAAGTAAAGACTATTGTCAGGTGAGAATAATCATGTCCATTCTTTTGCATCCCAAAATCTGCGCAACGCACTTGAGGCAAGTCTATGAAGCTGTTCAAACTAGACTGCCTCTGTCTTAGATTTCTTTTCCATCTCCCTGTCTTTGTCCAAGGTTTAAGGTTTAAGGTACAGTAGCTCACAGCTACAGACCATACAATTGGTATTAAAGCACTTCAGGTTTTGTGCACAATACAGAAAAGATGTGTTTGAAAAAGAACAAAACACATCTTAAAGAACGCCTCATAATATATCCCTCTACATGACTATTTGTATCATCTTCACAATGCTTAAGTGGAGCTGAATGTCCTGAAAATATATGCAATCGTAAAATGGAATGAACAACAAAAGGGTGCTTCACTGCGGATCTAAAATAGTGGAAGAGCATTTCTGTCTGTCTAGAGCCTTTTATGTTGACAAACACCTACACTGTAGTTCTCATGCAGTGGTCTGTGTCCACAGCTGCTCTTCCCACTCGCCTGCGAGCAGATGTACGCTTTGCTCTTTTGGGTAAAGCCTCATGACTGACTGAATTGTTTTGGAGATAGAGATAACAATGATATTCAAAGAAATGTGGTGGAAATGGTGGCGTGAAAAAGAAGATTTTCCACTTCATCGTACAGCTCGAGGAGGTAACTGAGAGCAAAAGCCCAACGTGGGCCGTCCAAGCCAGACAGAGCTCACATCGCACCCAAACTGCTTCATGCTCCTCATAGTGACATCCATGCCTGTTTAATATGCTTTTGTTTCTCCAAAAAAACAGTTGGTGTAAATGATTACGAGATTACTTAATGTAGCGCTGAATCAATGCTCAAATGTGTCTGTCCCTGCTACACAGAGCAGGCGGGCTGGGCGGGCAGAGAGACAGTGAGCATGATAGAGCCATGGGGGAAATTAGGAGACTATTACGGAGACACTGTTGTTACTCTTGGCTTCCTCTAGGATTTTGTCAGTGAATGTGTCTCCATTTTAATACACTGAACAAAAATATAAACGCAACACTTCTGTTTTTGCTCCCATTTTTCATGAGATGAACTCAAAGATCTAAAACATTTTCTATATACACAAAATAACCATTTCTCTCAAATATTGTTCACAAATCTGAAAGAATCTGTGATAGTGAGCACTTCTCCTTTGCCGAGATAATCCATCCCACCTCACAGGTGTGGCATATCAAGATGCTGATTAGACAGCATGATTATTGCACAGGTGTGCCTTAGGCTGGCCACAATAAAAGGCCACTCCGAAACGTGCCACGTTTCGGAGTGGCCTTTTATTGTGGCCAGCCTAAGGCACACCTGTGCAATAATCATGCTGTCTAATCAGCATCTTGATATGCCACACCTGTGAGGTNTTAGGTAACCAAAAAAAAGGGAGTGGCCGGAATACTTACAAATGTGGGCCAGTAGGATTTAGGCAAAATAAAAAAGATTTTTTTTTTTTTTTTGGCCCTCCGGCCCACACACAGCACCGGCCCACCGGGAAAAACTCCCGGTATTCCCAATGGCCAGTCCGCCCCTGGACTGAAGTCCAAAATAGTTGTTCACTTTCTACATCCAAGGCAGACCGCTTTGCGATAAACAGGGGATCCATATTACGACAACAGAAAACATGCGAGAATGTGACAGAAAGATTCCAGCACTCTCTATAGTATGCAGACTTCACTTCAGACCCTCCAGGCTGAAGCAAAAAAAAGAAAAGAAGAGATTGCTGCAATTCAAAGAACAGGACTTTACTTTGAGAGAGGCAAACCAAATGAGAGTCTGGGCCTCGGGTCCTCAGGTCAGCTAGCAGGTGGGAATGAGATGAAGCAGAGCGGGGGGAAAAAACAGGATGGCAGAGTGGGGACGCCACATCTGGGCTGAATTAGGAAAGTAATACGGCGGGCCCAGAAAAGTGTTTGAGGATCTGGGCGAAAGATCTCCTTTCCTTGGGAACAGCAGGTTAGTAAGTCAGCGGGGAGTCCAGATGAGAATGATTAGAGCTGGCCTTTGAGGAGCAGGTGCCTCTTCCACCTCTGCAGCTCATAGCACTGAATGGGCCGTCATTAATCTTACATTGTCATAAGGTATTTAAGCAGATGACACTTTATGAGCCTGTCAAATTCCACCATGTATGTGGTTTGTTTCAAATGTAGAATTTTCTGCAAATGGGCCATTATAGAGCGGCGCTTCATTACAGTCAACAAGCCTTGAAGTTGAAACTGGAATCTGCTTGTGACGGGAAAAAAGGGGCCTCTTAATAATTGTAAGTGCATTACCTCACCTTTACGTTACATCATGGTTGAATTTGTGAACATATTATTTGACAATATTACAATATCAGATCATGTGGCCAGCAGATTTAACATCGCCTGATCAGTCGCTGCCAACTACACTGAACAAAAATATAAACGCAACACTTCTGTTTTTGCTCCCATTTTTCATGAGATGAACTCAAAGATCCAAAACATTTTCTATATACACAAAATAACCATTTCTCTCAAATATTGTTCACAAATCTGAAAAAATCTGTGATAGTGAGCACTTCTCCTTTGCCGAGATAATCCATCCCACCTCACAGGTGTGGATTATCAAGATGCTGATTAGACAGCATGATTATTGCACAGGTGTGCCTTAGGCTGGCTACAATAAAAGGCCACTCTGCAACATGCATTTTTGCTTTATTGGGGGGGTCTGGGGGGGTCCGAAAACCAGTCAGTATCTGCTTTGAGGGTTAGGATTAGGGTTAGAGTTAGGGTAATGTTGTGAATCGAGTGGCCCATGGTGGTGGTGGGGTTATAG
>NW_011359313.1:543574-702627 GCF_000735185.1 Notothenia coriiceps
AAAATCTTCCCGGAGGAGCTTGCCCCCGGACCCCGCTAGAGGAGGTGCCCGGACCCCCCTAGAGGAGGTGAGGTCCACCACCTGCCCACACCCCCTGTTAAATTGTCTCATCCACATTGAGGATGCTTCCTACTCCCATGTTTTATTCCATGTGTCAAGTCAGGCAAATTGGGTCAAAAATGTTATTGCATCAATGATCTGTTAACATGAAAATCACTAAATTTATGCTGTAACTATTTTGCTCTAGGCAACTCAAGGGCTCAGGTAATGTGATTACTATATGAATAATTGTCCAAAATAATATAAAATGCATAGGTTTTTTTGTTAAGTAACATACTTTCGTCGCCGGCCAGCCGATACATGCCGCGCATTAAGTGGGCCTGTCTGTCAATTAATCCCAGGGCCACCTTTTCACCCCAGTCCGCCCCTGCTTCAGTCTGTTGGGCTACATCACTGAAGAAATGTTTTTATATCATATTATCTTATGAATTAACAAGTGATTTTGATGTTGATCTTGTATAGTTCATGTCTTGCATAGAGTATGTATTTGAACGAAAAATGATAAGGGCCATGTCATTGTTAGATAATGAACACTACTGGTTAGCACTGACCGCCTGAAAGATCTCCACTTTAATTGGATTGCTTGGCTTCCCCAAGCTGATGGACATGCTTGTCTCTCAGGACCACTGAGCGTCTGTCTCCACTGGATGGGCCCCAGTAAATAATCTCTCTCCCCTAAACGCTTACCGTTAATTGTGTTTTTTTCCCCCCTTCTCCTTCTTGAGATGTGGTGGGTAGGGGTGGGATGGTGAGGGGAGGGGGATAATTAAGACAATGCCTTTGCGCTTCACTTTGGAGCGGGGATCCCACTAGAGCTGAGGCAGGTGCCTCTTACGGGAAGAGACTTACTGACAAGGCCTGCCAATCAAGCCTGCAGAGCTCTCTGTTTCTCCAGCTCTTAGGTGCTCTATTCCCTTCAGCCCGTTTATTCCAAACACAGTTTTAAAATGCTGAGGATTAAGCAGGTAGCAAACAGGCCCAGTCTGTTGAAGGGAATCAGTGTTCCCCAGACTACGAGCATGCGTCTGCCTCAGCCCGTCTACAGCGGCACGCACGGTGAAAGATTTTATCTTACAATTTGTTAGAGCTCGTGCTTTAGAGGTGAAATTGTTCCACTAAAATGTAAACATTGCAACAACATATCTGAGTTTTGATAAAAGCTATTGACAATATGGATGTCATACAGCAATATGTATTTGTATTTATTTTATCTTCAGTACGTTCGCCACCACAAAGGTTGTTGAGCGGGAAGAGCCAAATAAACTCGATGGTTACGATGCCAAACACTGTTGCTATATTTTCGGACTTTTCCCTTAGGTCCTGCCGAGCATTTGCATGGAGAGGGGTAAAACTGAACAGAAACACAGAAGGAAACTTATTTTTGTTATTCTTATACATGACCTGGAGGGCATTGTCAAATGCGCACAACTGTGCAGACATATAGTATAATAACATTATCAAGGCGAAAGTGTAATGGCTGTGAAATAAAAAATGTATCTCTTTAAACTTGCTCCTCATCTAGACAGACTGGAGAGAGGTGCCAGCAGCTATTCACGACGAAGCGGGAAAGCAGGTCATGGAGTCACGGCCACTAAGAGCCGCTGTGCTATAGAACGCCACTGACAGGCTCTACAAGGCCAGGGCCTCATCTGGCTGCAATGCCAACATTTAGGAACTGAATATGGGCTACAGTTGAGACACAGAAAAGATATCCTTGCACAAAAAAGAATATATTTTTCCATTCAGAACATTTACACACTGTTGAAAATAAATACATATTTCACAAAAGAAAGGAAACCTCAGGAATAGTATCTCATACATTTATTTTGACTCACATGTAAAAAAAGATGTATCTTTATTTTAGAAAAACGGGTAGCCACTCGCTAAATGTGATATGGGAGTTAAGTGAATGGGAGAGTGGGTCTGAATTCCCCAGCAACCGTAGCCACTCGTCACACACAGACAGGAAATGGACAGCCACTTTGGGGAAATTCAATTCAGTTGTCGTCCACTGTGAAAAAGATTGAATCATGTAGACATTTGAGGTGATTTAATGGTGTTAACATACCCACAGTGGAGCTCCATGACTTAAGCTGCACAGGCTTTGGATTATTGAGTTCAGTGTAAAATCAGTCACTTCTCCGGAGTCCATTTGACTGGGAGAAATGGATGGACATTAGCAGGAATTCTGAAAGTGATCCATTTTTGGAAGGATAAACTAGTGATGGATTTCGCCTCAGGCGCTGTTTTACCAGGAACTTGAAATTCACAGGATCACTTGTGCTTTGTCTTCTTTAAATGCACTTGGGTAACGTCAGATTGGGAAAAAATTTAAGTTATCATGCAAGTTCTGATACATTGAAAAAGAATATAGCTGTAGCTGTTTTTGTCTTTCTTTGATGTGAAGGGCCAGAAGGTCTGGTGTACTGGTGAGAACATCAGAACTTATTTTCAATTGAAATGCTGCTAAGATGTTAGCTTTATGAGAGACCATTTGTTAAATCAGAACTCAGAGAGAGGGTCTTTGGTATAGTGGCAGCACTTCCACTATAGGTGGACATAGCTCCCCCCCAAAATGGTCACACTATATAAATCATGATAGACCGAAAACAGTCAATGATGCAATGGAGGACTTTGACGTTCTTTATGGCCATAATGCATTTTCTGTTTTCCCCTGCCAACCTTTCTCCATTAACTGTTGTTATGTATCTTTGCAGGAAAAATATGGCCGAAGGTTCCTTGGCTTTAAGCGTTGATGATAAATTCTCATGTGACAAGTGCAGCATTTCCTCTGATACTCAACCGATGTTTGAATACATATTTGGCATGCAGTGGTTGGAACCTAGAAATATACCCACTGTGGTCAGGTAGATCAAGAAATGCAAAAGAAATTGGTTTTAAACACTTTGCTCATGTAGTGCGTAAGTAAGCAAGATGACCTCAAGGAGCTGCTAGCAGGGATTTTTCCTCTTGTACTGCGCCCAGAATTGTTCACTCATTCACAATTCACCTATGAACTATATTTCATATATATTACTGGGTACATTTAAAAAATATATATATATATTTACACGAACAAACAATCTTCAGTTTATTCTGTTACTTATTTTTTAACAAAACAAGGCTGCAGGGCTGTCAATGAACACATAATGTAAGCATTACACTTTATGTCATTAAAGTAAACGTGCATTGTCACGTCAGTGTACTTTTAAATAACAATATCACAAATTTGCCTCAGAGGGCTGTACAGCATAAGAAACCGTCTTTCCTTAGATTCTCGAATCAGACAAAAGAAAACACACAGCCGGGGGGGCATATATAAACTCCATAACACGATGTATGTATCTTGTAATGATACGAGCCTGCTAAGGTCTAATGTAATTAATTTACTAAATGTAAAAATCAACCATTTCTGACATCATCACATATCCAGCTCATTTTGCCATACAATCATTATACATACATACATAGTTGGTTCTGTCGGTTGATTAAGCAATGTCATTTTCCAAAGTCAAACTAAAATAATATTTTTTATTTTAAATCTTAAAAATTATATTTTGGTTTAAAATGTGATTTTCACATTTTATTTATGGTATATAAACTTCTCTTTCATTCGAAACATATCTTCAAAAGGTAAAGAGAACTTACAAACATGAACTCCTTACACGTTTTATAGTGTGTAATGCCATCAACACTCCCACAGCATTTTTCCAAGGACAAACTGTCTGTTTGCCTCGTGCAAGTGGCCAGCTGGCTTGACCTTGAGTTTCACTTTGTACAATTGGAATAAAAAATATTATTAAAGGAGGGATAAACTCTTTCTCTCCTTTCTCTATTGTGAGTTTGTCGAGTGTTGAACATTCACAGTTTTGTCCTCCTCTCTAGCAGAGATATGAACAATGTCCGTTTCTAAAGACTTCCTCATCAGCTGCAGAGAGCGTGGGAGTGCTGGTATCTGGAAACAAGCTTTAGCTGACTTTTTTCAGACTACAACAACATCCTCCTCCCTGTGCTCCGTGCACATGTCCTCTCACTCCGTGCATTATGACCATGATGAGCTGACCACATCCTTGGAACACTTCACAAGATAAATAATTGAACCCTCAATAGCCCTTGATGGACAAAAATTGCTCCTCCAGCTGCCACTTCTTCTTTTGCTTTGTTCTCAAGAGCAACAACAACAAATGGGCCTTTGCAGAATCCCACACTAAGAAAACACATTTCACAATGATAACACATAAGAGCTGGGGTTACATTACTCTCCTGCTCAGATGATTCGTGCCATTAGAGGTAGACTATGTGTTGTACAAATAGTAATAAAGAAGCCTTCAAAAGAGATATGTGATCTTAAAAGAGTGTTTTATCCCGGCACATGACTGATGTCACCATCATCAGTTATCTGTTACCAGCTAACTTGTCTTTTCAGCAATCGGGAGAGAAGGCAGACAAAGGCTTCAGAGCAAGACGTGAGGACTTTGAACAATAGGTGGCAGTGTGCTACCACGGAAGGCGGCAGCAGTATCTGCAAGTTGTCTGAATCTAGTCTTGGCAGAGGAAGGCTTGAGGCTGTTCTGCGGATTTAATTAGACAGAAACAGATACTCACATGTTCATTTCTCAGCTGCCTCCCATCCATTTCTTTACAGTCTGTTGGGGAAAAACGCTTTATGGTCCAATTGTAACTTTAACTGTGAGCACAGAAAGAAGCACACATTCATAGTGAAAAGCCAAGTGTTAGGACCTTGTTTCACACCTCCTAGAGGCAACCATTACAGCAGGTAGAGCTGTCAGAATCGCAGGCCAACTGCTAAAATACACAAAATAGAGGGAAGACACTTTTTTTTTGCATGGACAAAGAAAGTATTTTCGAAAAAGTCTTGGGGTATCCTCCTGGCCAGACACCACACCCATGCATAGTCAAACAAAGACCTATAGAAACCATTGTATTTGAAAAGACAGAAATACTAATAATTTGTTTAAGTTATAATGATATCAAGTCTTTTTTTCCCCTCTTCTGTAAGCTTAAAATTACTTTTTAAAACATGTAGTACAACTATTACAATACATGTCATCATTATATTTGAGCTATAATTGATATTTTAGGTTAGGTTTGCATTCTAAAATCAACGCAGTCTTCAGTCACATGCATCTTTATTCTACGTGGCAGCGGGGTATGCTAACATCATGTAGGCTAACACACATGACGAATGCCAGCAGAGGAACAAAGAATGAAAAAAAAAAAAGGTGGCGTAATTGAATCAGAGGAAAAATGTGGCGGTGTTAGTGAGAGTAGGGAACAGGGAGCTGAAAGAACAATATTTAGAGCAATGGTAGTTGAGAAAGTGGCTTGGCCTACCACTAACCTTCACATCCATATTAAAAGCAAGGTGTCACTGCATGCAAATTAGAAGTAGCCGGGTAAAGCACTGTTAATGAACCCAGCCATTGAACTCCATACAGCAGGCTTGTCATTAGATAGGTGCACCATAAATAGTCCATTTGGCGGGGAGCCAGAGGGAGAGGCTAAGGCACAGTTACCAGCAGTCGGATCGGGCCTTTATTGTGTTATGACAGACAGAGGGGACGATCAGACAGGATAGAGATATGGGCTTTCCTTTCCAGATTAATTAAAGAAAGGATCAATTAACAGTGATGAAAACCATGGCGGCATACTGACTAGCTGATAGGCCAATCAAGCCTTGAAATGCAGAGTAGTTGGCATGTTTTATCTCTCCAAACTTAATTGCAATTTTCCAGAGGGAATGACGTGATCAAAATGGCGGGGTGAAATTAGCTCCACATGAATAAAGTATTTATTTGATGCATTTGATTCAGGTCTAAGTCTGTATTGTACTTATAGGGGACTTTCTTTTTTTGTTCCGGGAAGAAGTTCCTAATTTCACAAAGTATTCTTCCCCTGCTCACCTTTATCATGGTAATTGTGAACACGGTTCCCCTCCTCAACATTAGCTTTTGCTGAGTAGCAAAATGCCTTGGCTGAGGACAATTTGTCCCATACTGCCCAATCATGCCAGATGCATGCGGTTATACAATATGGAGCATTCATGAGTTCATTTGCATATTAGGATATGAATTTTGTACCCCTCACCGCTGCCGCTCCAAGGCAGTTTTGAGGCAATAATGACCTTACAAAAAATGAAAAGAACAAAGATTTGACTGCTCACTTGCAAGGGTAAAATAAATGAAATATGTCCAAGGAATTAAAAGGAGGGAAACACATGCATATAGGAATGTGATGAGGAAATTTACTAGAGGATCAGGAGTTTGTGTAAGTAATTTAATTATGACCTTTAACCCGAGCAAACAAAGGTTTTTTATCTCATATCTATCTTATCTCCTGACACAGAAGACTCACACGTGGGCAGTACAGAAACCTCCACTGTATTGTTAAATATAAATTAATGCAACAAATTCAAGTTGCATTGGTGGTCTCAGAATGTTACCATTTGCTTGTTTTTAATTATTTATCCAGTTATTATAACAATATTAGCTAAGATTAAACACACACACATTGCTCATTACCTTGGGAACACAGCCCACCAAAAGCTCATTTCCTGTTGAGGAAGACTGCCTAACCCCGATTGACCCTCAGATATTCCCATTACCATGGGCCAATGTTTAAGGGAAGGCTTATTGAGCTACCTCAGCTGGAACACCCACCACTGATTTATGAGCTGGAGACTACTCTGCCTATAATGATTATCTGTTTAGTTCCCCCCCCCCACAAATCATATCAGAAACAAGGAAATGGGAAGTATTATTTAACTGGGCAAAAAAAGAACTAAAAGAATCACGGTAATGGAGCTTTCTGCTTTAGAAATGTAAAAACAAGATGTAAGAAAGAAGAATTTATTTTTAAACCCTTCCAGGGAATGAATATATGTTTATAATAATTGTATAATGTATTCTGTGTTTAATTCCTAATTTGGTTTAATTTCTATTTTGTTCTATACAGTAGTTGTTTTATGTGCATACTGTCAGAAAAGAACAGATGTCAATATACCTGTCTCCCTGTGACTAATTAATCTAATCCCTGTCAGTCTTTAAATAGCATCCCAGTGGAATATGTTCAATCCACCTACATTCCTCTGACACCTTTCATTACGAGAACAAGGTCTAAACTGTAGACGCCGTAACCTCGCTGCCGGTGTATGACCATTATGCACAACAAGAATCCTGAGATCTTTCCATGTCAGTAATACTGCTAGATGGAGGAGAAGCTTAAGTGAGTCTGTCATGGTAATTATGGTGGATAGTTGAGGACTATCAGGTCCTCAGCTCGTTCACTGCCAGTCTGATCCACCCTGAGCATAAAGAGTCTCCTGTGAGCCGGGGGGAAATTGAAAAGATGCATTTATCTACCTAATGGCAATAGCTGAGGCAAATCACATGCATTTTATGGCTAGGAATAACTGTATTTGAGGTATAGTATCAGCGAGTGCCTTGTGGCCATGTTCAGCTGCTACATTTGATTATCCATCAGGCTGTGTCATAATGTGAGTAAATGCTGCCGTAACCAGTCGGCTGGTCAAGGGAAATGTAATGTCACAGAATTGTCATTCATTTTATAATTTGCTTACTGACAATCCAGTCGAATATCAGAAAGCAGCAGCCAACATAGAAAATGAGCTGCATTTTTCCTCTAGTAGGAAAGAGATTGATGGCTGCCTCCATGCTGTTGCTGTTTGTAGTTAAGAGATGTTTTTTTAATTGGCAGTGATGGTACTGTAGCACATTATCTCAAGTATATAAGTTACTTAAATGAGACAATGACTCTATGAAACCAGAGTAAGCCAGTAAATGTAATGTGTTTGTGCATGGACATCAATGGTGAGGCAGAGCCGTTTTGCAGTCATTTATCTGAAAATGGCAATATAATGTAATAACATTTGGGAAGTAACTGTTTTGATTGGGATGGGATAGTCTGCCGAGCTGCAGTTACATGCTGAAAAAACTGTTTTGATTGGGATGGGATAGTCTGCCGAGCTGCAGTTACATGCTGAAAAAACAATATTAGTGTCCATCATTTGAGGTAACTAACAGGGTTCGGTTTCAGGGTTTTTGGGAAATCAAATTAGTCTGCCAGACATCCAATTTGCGTTTTGGTTTCGTCAAATAGCTGCTGCATAATGTGCTGGAGGCCACAAGACAAGAGGAAAGTGGCTAATTTGTGTTACATAACACAAAAATACTCCTGATGTGAAATGGAAACTTTTATTTTGCTAAGCAAAGAAACGACCTAGACTTGATGTACTGAGGACCTTGTATTTAAAAGGTTCTCACATGGCAAGCTGCTCAGCATATCCAATGTGAATAATACATATCCATTAAAAAGGCCCATTAAAATAATTGTTGGTCAATAAACTAGCGTGTGTAGAAGTTAGCCTGAGAACGGCCAGCGAGATTGTCAAGCTTCTGTGGTGAACACATAGTTCTTCCACAGCTAAATCATATCAGATGGACTATTGACAGCTTCCTGTCAATAGCTGAGCCCTTGGAGGGTTGGCTATTTGCACATTGACTGATTGACTGTTTCTTAATAGACACATAATTGGTGACAAAGACCTTCCAATGAAGTGTCATTTGCCAGAGCATTTGTGATAATTCACAGCCTGTCCCATTTTCTGTTGGACACAGTCCCAAAGTAGGCGCTGTGATGAGAAACATGATCCACTAGACAGTGTCACACAGACAAGAGAAAATGTACAGTTATTCGTAGCATGGTGAAATAGCTCAGCAGTCATCACAATGAATACAAGACAAACAAACAAGATGGCCAGTATGGAATCTATAGATGGAAACACGGAGGATGCAATATGGAGCGCCTCAAACTTTGACCTGATATAACATTATTCATTGGTAGTAATATTACAAGCTATTTCCTCTCATTCCAGAATGTGGACAATGTTGATGGATAGTAATTTTCGCATGGCACTTTTGTTTACCTTATTTATCTGCCCTGCAGACTGACATAACCATCATTGCCTTCATCAGGGAGACAGAGCATTTACAGCCGGCTTCTATGATTGCAATGTACTGCAGACATTTAGAGACGAAGAAGGAGAAGAAAGAGAAAAAAAAGAAGGGAAAAACGCCCCCATGATCCTACCGCATTTCATGAAGGCATTGCTTTACAAACCAGCTGCTTGGAGGATTTTTAACATCTATTAATGCAGAATTACTCCAATTACAAGCCTTCTTTGCACCAAGGCCCCCTTCCGCTGCCTGCCTTAGATAGTGCACACCTCTGGGAGCCAATCACAGCCTTCACAGCCACTGGCAGCAGATGTAAGCAATTTACTTCTGATTTCTTCATATTCAGTGTGAGACAAGCTCCTGGTGACCCACGACCCTGGAGCCTGCAGGATTCTAACCCTATCAAATTAAAGCTCTCTGCTCACTTATTCCCAAGCGCTCCTCTGGTGCTAAGCAGCCATCTCGCTGCATAGCAACGCCGGTCGGGCGTGCTCGCTCATACGCCCTGCCTCATCAGCTGCTATTAGGGAAAATATACAGTGCTCTAATTGGATGAGATTCAGCTAAGGAAGTGCAGTTAAAGGTCATTTTCCACCGTGTGCCTCCTGCTCTTGAGAATAATTTCTATGTCCTCCGTCTTTGGGAGCTGTTAAACAAAAGGGCCAAAGTTACAATCCTTTCTTTCTTTTTCCTGACAGAGTGCCACAGGCCGTGATGAGCAGCCGGTCCTGTGAATCATGTAAACAACACAGCCACTGATGTGCTCTGTGTCAACTGCGCATCTCCTCCACGGTCCATCTTCACAGTGTCCTGGTGCCTATGTCGCAACCTTGCTGTTAGACAATTTTCTACATTTTCAGAAGGTGAGAGAAAAAACCACCTACTGTTCTAATTAGTTGTCATTTTGCTGTATTTTCGCTACATGGTGTCAGTTTTAAAGGCTGGTTTGCCATGTGTTTTTTCCAACAATGGATAACAATACCAAGGATCATACACAACCATACTCTACTTACACTTTGTCCCTCCCGTTTTTTATTTACATTAATGGAGTGTTGCCTACATTAGCATTGGAATTAACAGTTAGCATTATCATTACATCAGCCTACTTGCGTAAAGCCTTTAATTTTTTTTTTTAAAGACATCATTAGTGCCAAATAATGTTGAAACAAAAGCGAAACGGTGATAATTGTAAGGTACCACCATATTATAAAGTTAAAACTGGTGTTACTTACTATCACAATAGTTTGGCCTTGAGGGATCTCTGTAGCTGCTATAAACAACTTTGTAATGATGACCTGTTATTTTGTTTAAATGCACATCAGTTGTTTCACATTACAGTGTATACTGTAAATCCCTCTTAAGATCCATGATCCTCTTAAGTCACGGGCCACTTCATAAATAAATGATATTCTCCACTGAGGGGCTTGTGGCTCCAGTTTAGTTCAGTTCACTAGCTTGTGATGGAATAATGATGAATGCAGACCTCTAGCACACTCACTTAGCGCTTTAATGTATAGAGATCATATACTGAAGCAATGTCTGAGTAACAAATGGTGCATATACATAATTTCTTACATCTACATCTAATATGCTTCTGTCTTTTTTTATTGAAAACTAATGGTGTGCGGTGAGATTACGCAGTGTGTGATACTGGTGTTACAGTGTACTGCCGGTTGTTGAAACAAAAATGATAGCATTTAAATTGTTTGCTTTTTTATTTTGGAAATAACTAAATAACTGTTTGCAAATGTTTCTGTTTTATTATATGAGCTAAGAATGATTAATGATTACAGTTGTAAAAATCACCTCACTACTTAAATTACTTTATGTTTCTTAAACTCTACTACTGTAATTTCCTCTACCAGTAACCATCACTTAGCATCTTTTTTATAAATATACCTGTTATCAATTATCACAATTCACCTAATTCTCAACAATAATCAGAACTGTACCACAACCCATTCAGTATAAAATCTAACTGAGGCTGATTTATATGCCAGCTGCTGTTTTAATTTAAACTCCATCTAATGTATTGTGTTTCCATATATTAACTATTATGGAAACACAATACATTACACATGTGATTGTGTAAGCATGTAATGAAAGTCCCAGTCTTGATAAAAGTATGGAAAATATGTTGTTTTCTGTTTCCAACACCGTCTGATGCGGGCTGTGCTGAAGCCTGGTTAGCTCCTTCAGAGTAAATGCTGCAGTTTTGTGTGGACTCACAGTTGTAGGGGATTTTAGAGGCTCCCTGTCTGCCAATTTTACAGCTGGAAGGGCAAATGCCTTTTGAGCTCCACTGGAAAACTGAGAGACATTCAGCGGAGGAAAGGGCCCGGGCCCTGAGTCCCACAGCTTCTCCCACCTTTTGTCCTGCCTGAAAGGCCTCACTGCCTGAAACGCATCACTTGACGCCCAGTGTTTGCTGTTGGGAAACCTGATTAAAGGAGGCGAGACGTACACATACACAGCCTAAGCCTATCAATGACTCTCACAACCCCCCAAGATACTGTATTTGTCATTGCTGCTTGGGTGCTCAGAGTGAATGCTGCCGTCCATTGATCTTTGTCTGATAAAGCCGCTGGCGTGGTGTGCATGGTGCCTTATGGGCTTCATTCCACTCAGGCGAGTCCATTTCAGTGAGCTGTGGTTGAGCTAATGTGGGACACGCTGCGCCAGTCACGGCCTTTGGGATTTGGCCTAAGTGCTGTGCGTTGTGATGCTTTGCTCTGAAATTCTCCAGCACAGGCAGCCCTGAAAGTATTTTACACTTCTTTAACAGTTCTTTCCAGTTTTTCAGGAACATCTTGGTGAGGGAAAACAAGGCTCAATAGAAGATTGATCAGAGAATATATCATTTTTAACAGCTATTTTATTACTGTTTAAAAAATGTGCCACTCAATAAACTATTGTTGAGCTATTGCACAATATCAAAAGGGCATTTAGGAATATATTTCAATTGGCAAAGTACTTTAAAAGAATGCCGTCTGATTGCTGAGCAAACACTCCTGTCGAAGACATCTGACAGATGCTCTTTGAGTTCTATTGGCTTAGATCCTGCTGCATGTCACCTTTCACATCTCAATGGGCCCAGACGTGACCTCTCTGTTGCCTCGGAGCTCCATACGTTATTGGCCCTAACACAATCAAATGCACGTTCAGCATTTTAGGGTCGAAGCTGTGGCAGCCACTAAGGTGCCCTCGTGCACAGGGAGGGCCAACTCCTGTGACCTATGGCACCTGAACCATGACCCTCATTTACAAGCAGGTCACCTCTGCAACAACTGCATTTACGCAGGGTCAGCTAAGATCTCTGTATACCAAAAAGCTCTAAAAAGCAGACATATCTTAATGATTTGGTGTTCCTTAAGAGTGGAGGCACGAATGCTCATCAGCAGCGTTAGAGAAAAGGGTCACAGCTGAGCCCGGCATTGAAAGAAATAGAACGCTGCAAGTGGAGAGTCATCAACACCTTTTCTCTCCGAAAAAACACAAATTCACACACTACTTGCACACACATACACATGGGCCTGCAATTATCATCACAGGTGTTGAAGCTGGTATTGTTTAAGCCTTATATTTTAGGTAAAAAATGGTACTATAAACAGAAGCCAAAAACATATTCTTATTTTCATATGATTTACATTTTATTCACACTAGATAGAACAGCTAAAAAAGGGAAACAATTTCACATGTTTACAATATAAAACTGTAAGACTGAAGCAAGCTATACATTCTCTCACATCACACAATATCTCAAGCAGCACAACATCTCAATCTTCATGGAACATGTTTTAATTAGTGCAGGTTAAAATGAACTGATACTACTACCATTACAATTATAACATAAATCTCAACAGTTTAGATCCCACACATTTTGGAAGAAATGTGACAGTAACGTCAGCTAACCACATACCAGCCATGAACACGGCAAAGTCTGAAATGTGACGGTACAGAGACATTCATTGTGGCTGATTGGCCTGTCTTGACATACAGCCATACTGAAAGAGTTCCCTCATTGCAGAGACATCTCAATAAAAGTAAAAACAGGGGTCCTTTAGCTCTGACCTTCTGGCAGCTCCAAATCGCATAAAAAGGAATGACATAATGCACCGTTTTATGGTTAATCAAATTCCCACAGAGCAAAGCAGAATCGCAGCATTACAGTCGACAGATGTAGACGGAATATGTTCATCTGCCTTAGATTTACAAAATGATTTAGTGGCTATCATTATTTACACAAGGCTGATGTATTGAAGTGAGAGTTATGGTTCCTAGAATTACAAATTATTTCCCCGCTTCGTCAAACCAGTCTGTATAAAGGAGGAATTTTCATTTGATTCACATTCTGCTTAATGCTGCACACACAGAGAGATCCACCTGTCATCTGCTACTCTCTCATAACACATTTATAGAGACAGACAAAAGGGGGTGAAAGAAAAGAGGAGGATATCGAGGGAGAGAGAAAAGGAAATAAATTGAGAGTGGGGGAGAACGAGGGAGAGGGAGGTCACAGCGACCGTGTGATGGTCGCTGACACAGGAGTTCAGCCTGCGGTCAAGGGAAGCAGTTGAAGATGAAGCAGACACACAGGCAAGGCTCTGTGTGCAGGTGCCCCCTCGCTGCCCTGCTCGCTTTCATCCCCCATCCACTCCCACATTGCCCCGCCAGCCCCGCCTGCTATCCACCAATCAGGGCACAGGGGGGCGGCGGCACAGTGGGGACACATCAAAGCGTTCTCTCGGTGAGAGGCTCAGGGCTGATGCTGGCACAACACAGAGGAGCACAGAAGAAAGCAGGGACGGCCAGTTAAAAAAAAGGAATCCAAATGGAATGGAAAAAAGGAGTCCAACCAGAACAAAACATTTCATTCTCTTCACAAACCAGCATTATGCCAGCCGTGCATCCAAAAACCCAGACACATTTTTCTCACTGCCTTGAGCCAATGGCCCCCTTGAGTATGTGAACAAGGGGGATAATTTAATTAAGAAAATCCAATCTTCCAGTTTGACGGAACAAAGTTAGATTTGAATGAGCGCAATATGTTCCCTCCTTTCTTTTTTCAAATTAAAATTTCATAGCTGAAATCAAAGCCTTGCTGAGGTGCCCCCATCTCTATTGAGTGTATGCTTTCAGAAAAGGCTTGGTGATGAGAAAAACTGCTAGTTTTTCTGTGTCCTCGAATCTAATTAAAAATATTTATAACATTTTGCTTCTCTAAAGAGAATGCAATGGTCTGCAGGTGAATAAAACAGCCAATAAAAAGTGACAACAAATACAAGGTTATTCCTAATAACTTTGAATACAAATAATATGAATGAAATTTGTCCAGTGTAAATGTCCAATCTGTAATCTTGTCATTAAACTGTAGCATTTCCTAGATGCTCAAACTCATACGAGACATTATGATGTCTTCTCTCTGATGTATGACCCTTCATGTTCACTCGAAACTTATAACAACTTTCTTTGTGAAAGCCCTCAGAGTGAGGAAAGCTTTCTAAATGAGAAGCACCCCTACAATAATGCAGAGCAGCCTGCACACAAGTACCAGCCTCATAATGCGAGTGTGTCAAGTCCCTAAGTGAGTATGATGCACAATCCAGCAAGCTTTTGCATATGTTAAGAAGGATAATAGGTTCCTAAGGGAGAAGAGTCTGAGGCCCAAAAGTGAGCATGACTGTAAAAGTGCTGTGGAGGGGATGCACACTACATGGGGAAGTGTAGGAACAAACACTGCTTTGAATTATGAACTACATCGAGGAAATAGAGCAGCACTTGTATATACAATGATAACAGTTTAAAGGCTCCACATCACCTTCCCTAAGGCACTGTTTGGTAATTTGAACAAAATGTCACTCAAAATACAAAGAAAGAGAAAAAAAGAGAAGAAAGCATGCAGTACCCTTCCCTAAAAGAAGATGTTTTGATTTACTAAATGCTCTCTTTACTCATCTTTTCCCCAATGGATGCTGAACATGAAGCGCAACATTAAGATCAATACTTAACAAAACAACAGCAACAAAACAACACCCCGGTGACTTTGTTGGATCGAGCTGCAAGGGAGCGCTGCTGTTACTATCCCCCGTGTTCTTAGGCCTGTCAATAAGACGAGCCTTGCCTCAAATGGGAAATGTTTGAATTCAACCTTTCTCGGGTGAACTACGAGGAAAGATATAAACACATTAAAAACATTGGGTCATTGGACATGTTACAGCACCTGGATGACTGGAGGCGCACAGGAAGACAATGCTTTCATCATCTCCTGCCCTGGGAAGAAACTATCATACTGTATTGACTGAGAGGGACCCCTTGTTGATCATTATAGGACTGAGGACATACAGGTGTAGAAACATGAAGTCTTATTGATGGAAATATCAAAGCCACAGACAGGTGCCATTGACCCTTTCATGATGTCAATGCTCAACTCTTGCTTCTGGGCACTGTTTAAGTGATAATATAGACATGGCATCTCAACGTATCGATGCCCTGTGCTGCTGTAATGATGGAATTGACTGAACGCACAAAGCTATTATTTGTATTATTCAGGGCGTTTGACATGTGTCAATGTCCCAGAACAAAAGAGAAGGTTTTTTTCTGACTGGTGTCAATCATTTTAAAGCACATTATAAACAGTTTAAAGACAGCAGTGGCTTACACGTCTGAACAATGAAATGTGTGTCAGTAGGGACAAATCTCAGGATTTATCACTGAACAATAAAACAGAGCTGCTCAGCAGGAAATGGGACACATTGAACACATGTTCCATGGTGTGTGCAATCTCATGTAAAGACCCAGCTGACATTCTGGCAGCGTCCTCCTTTCTGTTTCTACTTGCCGTTCTCTGCTTCTGTGCCAACTTATCCTGTGTGTGGTCTTTGCTGTGACTTGGCACTGTACCTCCGCAGCTCAGATTACTACATTCACATTTGTTTTATTGAACGAGCTCCGCAGTAGCTTTTTGGGTGGAGAGAGGGCAAGCGCAGCAGCATGGACGACACAGGCAAGGTCGGCCCTAAAAGTGCAGATTATAGTGAAGTGAGAGGTGTCACTGTGGTGCTGCGGCCACGTGGCTCGCCAGATTGTATTTGGGATGACCTTCCCATTGTTCGTGAGCAGAGGCTGCCCTGCCCCTGGTCTGGGCTGGGTCTGTGCCCGCGGCCAACCTCATCAGACACTCAGCTACTACCTATCCATCTTCCCTCATTGTGCACAGAGGTGACAGCTGGCATTCAGCTGTTTGTAAAAGGCCTTTATAAAACATGCAGGGCCTCCGTACTCGGCTACATTAAAGTAATTAGCTGCCAAGCTAGTAGAAAGCACCCCCCACCAAGTGCCAGCAAGACTGCGGATTGAAGTCGGCATCCTGTTTGACACATCTGGGCAAAGGAGAGTAATGAAAACAGCTGCTTCTGCCCATATGGCATCCAAAGGCTGGCAGAGTGGTGGTGTGCTGTGCCAACCTTAGGCAAATTATCCATCATTAATCCCAGGATCTGACCAGCATACGAGTTGCTGCTAATCAAAACATCTGGGAATGGTGGCAGAAGAAGGGGGGAGGTCTCACTTGAAAGGGACGCATTTTGTGAGTGGAGGCAATGCAAGGCGACTGTTCAACAAAGATCCCTGGGTAGATTACAGGTGTGATATATGCAAAAAATAGCAGGCAAATAAAGTACCCCAGATCTGAATTTATTTTTAGATCTCAGAGAAAAAATGCAGCCTTTTAGGTATAATGTTTCCATTCATGTTTTGCCACTTTTCCTCTATAAATAATAAAGTGCAACCATCCGCGTTTGGGATTCAACAGGAACCCAACATGACTTTTAAATGTTGTTGTTTTATGAAATCCTTACAAGGCAAACACCCACCCAGAAAAAAAAATCAATTCCCAGATATTCTTTGATTAGCTGCAAATTGCCCTCACATTTGTTTCTGCGTTTGTCTATTGTGTGTCCTTTCCGTTCATAGGCTGGCCTGTTCAAAACCAGGCTTCAAATTCCCTCAGAAAGTCAGTGACATTAAAATGTCCTTTGATGTGCCTTCCCCAAGCAGGGAGCACTAACAGTAATAGTGATTCTGTCACTTAATGCTTTTCCGGGGATCAATAGCTCTTAAATGCTAAAGTGGGACAATTAAAAATAAATAGGAGGTTGCTCTAGTCTAAATCAGATTATACATTGCTGCCCCTAGCAGGTCCTCAAAAGCACAGTATGCCTCCTCAGTGAGTCATCTGCACAGCACCCTGGTTTGTGACTGATGCATATGTAAGTGAGGATGAATTGGAAACACACAGCTCGTTTTTTTTTTCTGCCAGAGGCTCCTTCAGTCGGTCAATATAATAATTTCAGAGGAATCAAAAATATCATGTTCAAAAGGGCACATTACTTTTAAACTGTATACAAATGATAATGGGTATCTAATCAAGATTAATAAAACACAATTAAAACCTGAGAAACCTCCCAAATTGCACAATGATGACATGACTGAGAATTATATTGGCTTTTGAGGATCCATCAGCCCGAGCCGTGGCAGTGGGGTCGCAGGTTGGCTCCAGCTCCCCTGTGGCTGCTGCAGTAATGTCAACTCCGGCAGTAATACAGCTGTAACTGGAGGCAGAGCGTGATGGGAACCCGCTCCTGACAGACATGACCAAACCCAACACAATTAGCTGGTGACAGCAGGTGCTGCCTAACTCTGTTGCGTTTACTTGTCTCAGGTTTCCTTGTAATGGCCACAAAGTGATCCTAACTTTCAATTAACACATCCCCTGCCTCCACCACCCCAGCCAGCCACTCATTTCCACATCTCCGCCATTAGCTGCGTGGGAAGCACTGCTTTGGCACAGCGAGCTCTGTGCATGCTGACTGTGAGAGGCAACAGTGTTCACAAACAAAGATACTCACAGTTCCTCCATTTTTTACTCCCTCTTTCTCTCTGTAACACACACACAACGCAAACACACAAACACCACTCCATTCTTGCTTGTATTAAACAAACACTATTCTTCAGATTTTTACACCACAGATTTGTAGCAAAAGCCACTAAGGCTGAGAGGCTGAATATCAGTCTCTGTCCAGCACAAAAGGGAAGTACTGATGTTACCACTCCAAGCTAAATCAGGATAAATGGCCAGACTCTCAAGGAGAAGACAAGGAGGCAGCAGCACTGCTGAGTGCACAAACACACATAGTGCAGACACCTTCTCACGCACAGGAAGAGCTTCATCTTCATTCAATTGTGCACTATCCATCACTTCATGTGACTCCACAACAAAGGCCCTGAAAACCACACAGCTGTCCTGGAAGCATCTCTGTGACACAGTGCCAGGGGAATTACATGGCACAAATGATTGCTCAGGTAGGGAATGGCTTGCTGTCAAACAACAGTCTTGTCTTTAACTTGCTCTCCACTGTCCATCAGAGCAGAATGAAGAAGTGATCAGCTCTGTCATTTGAGTCTATTGACCTTTGGTGATTCACTGGCAGGCTGTACCTGAAACAGCAGACAAGAGGTGAAGGGTTTGGGCCTAACCTACGCACCAGCATACATCATGTAGCCAGATGAGTGACGCGGCTCTATAAAGTGTCATTTACCTTGTCAGCCGGCAGGTACACCACACCATCCATATGGAAGGACACGCATCCTCTCTAGGTCACACATGCTTTGCCTACGGACGGAATAGCAAATTACCGTTTGGGACGCAAGTTCACTTTCTTTGATGGATAGCTTTTGTCTATCATCGTCTATTAACATCTTTATACAGTATATGGCCTGTGTTGGAATTAAATGGATTGAAGGAAGAAATGATGCACACTTCAAACTGACTTGTCCTTGTGATGGGTTGGTGTTAAAAATGTTTTAAATCATGTACAGAGGAGAGATGTGTGAGACAATTCACCATGCTCATATTAGAGAACGCATTTCATCTTACACTTTAATTGATACACATATGCCACACACAACAATGGATGTGCGGAGCATAACGCAGGAAGCCAAGCCTGGTCTCAGAGGTACAGTACCCAGCAGCACTTGTCACGCTGGCTCTATCACAGTTTTGACCTTGTTTGAGGGGCAATGAGAGTCGTCAGGAGCTCCCTTTACTTCCCTGGGACTCAGTAAAAATGACAGGTCCCTGCAGAGTGTGAATAAACATGTGCTTTAGTGAAAGTTGTGTGTAATTTGCTCTTTGCCATCTTAACTGTAGTTATTACTATTTTAAATGGATACATCTGTCTATGTGAAGTCTTTCATTACCTCCACTCATTACCAGCACATCACAGTGCTCCCCAAGGACACGCCTTTTACGTGCTCATCCGCTGAAATCCACTTTAATGTTCTGAATTTGACGCTTGTCTCAAAACAAATTTGTCTGAAGCAATTAAAAAGTATCACCTCACAAACAGCCCCCCCTAAATGCTATGTTTTACATCAGCTTTTCTCCTACTGTCTGGTGCAGTGTGCAGTGCTACACATTTGACCTCACTTTAAACTGCATGTTTGATATGAATAGATTAAAGCAAAGGCTTCATTTCATTTCATATGGAAAACATGTGAAGTTCAAAGACCATGTTTTGATTTGTTTACATCCCTTATTATTGCCTTGTTATTTTCAATAGTTGTATTTACTCTGTGGTTTTCATATCTCTGCTATGGAGAACACTTTTTTTTACAAATGATCCCAGCTTTCAATATGCTGTTGAAAACATTGGTACAAAGGAAAAGATTCATGAACAACATGTGTGCATAAACAGGGACTTCAAATCTTCATTTATGATGTATTTAAGATGGCTACAGAAATAGGATATGCCATAAACATACATACGTACATACTGTACTGTAGAAGGCATTTGGAGACTGTGATTGGTCAGCATGAGCTTCTTTTGTTTTGTCCCACATGTTTCTGACACTGGGTGAGATTGTAGAGAGTGAAGAAGTAATAAAGGCTATGAATTCATCTTACTGGATAATAATATATATTTTTATATATATAGTTTTAAATCAGGGAAGGTTGATAGAATTGTAAACAACATGCCTTCAACCCAGTATGAGAGAATCTTTTTTGTATTTCTTGATGTTAGACAGAGTGGATGCACGCAGAGTTCATTCATTATTCAGGAATTGCTTATGGTCTATGCAGTTTTGCTTCTTTCTCTATGTTAGTTTCCGGAACCAAAGTCCAACTTGTGCTGAATGTGCATAGCAGCAGCTATCTGTCATAGTACTGTGATGTTGTATTGTAGGTAAAGATCAAAGGATTCTGAAATACAGAACTCGTGAGAACCCAATCTATAGATGTCAATGGGCCACATTTAATAGGTAACATTCACAGACACTGCTTTGGATCAGACCCTAAAGTTCAGTTTTGTAGAGATATTCATACTTTTTGCAATCACAGCTGAAAGTCTTCTAACCTGACCATATATCCCACCATGACATCAGACGTCTGAACATCGTGCCTGGGACACACTGCCATGCTCAATAAAATCCTGGTCAACATAATACCAGTTGAAACTAAAAGTAGCGAGAAAGGTCTTGGCTCGTGCGTGGACAGAAATGTGAGCCTCTCAGGAATGAAAGCGTTTTAGAAGTCGTGAAAATATGCAGCTGTTGCTGATGAAATCAGTTGGTTCCAGACCTCATTTAGAGGTCAGAGCTGACCAAAAAGACAATTGCATAGCATAGGTCTATGATTTAACATATGCCTGCACTTAACATAATTACATTTTGAATGTGGCATTTAGTTAATATTTACTTTTGAGAGCGTATTTGAGTACAGTCCAAAGTACCAAATGGCTGTGTTTAAAGCTGTGGGAGTATGTTGGAAATTATTTGGGTCAGAGGGTGGAGGTTCAGTTGAAAGCAATTCCCTCCTTGAGTCTTCATCCTTACCTTGCCCTTGATTTCTGGGTGAATTACTGGCTTCCTTTTGAAAATGTTTAATATTGTTTATACAGCTGTGATACTCAGCTGCATATACCTGCTGGCAAACTGGTTTCCTGTCTCCTCTAATCCAGTGTCTCGTGAAGGTCATTGGCTGTGACACAGCTTTGATCCAAAAAGTAGGACCGATGCAGCATTCAGTGGTAGAATGGGTTGGGGGGTGTATTGGTGGATGTATGCTGAGTATACAGTAGCAACTCAGTGGTCAATATGAAGGCCGTTATAGCAGAATTTAGTGCATCATTTGTTATGAAATTTAGATTATAAATCATGGTATCCTTAGGAGGTGAGGTCTGATTGTATAAATATACATTTAAATCCTCAACACTCACATACGTTAGAAGTTACAGGGACATTATTTTTCTAAAGGTGAATCTTCAAAATAAATATTCAAACGCGTTTATTAATATAAAAAAAGGAATTGTAATATCATAAAAACAAGGAATCTACTTTATTTATTACAACATAAATCTAAACATATACAGTATATCGTTTTAGACCATTGCACCACTTAGACATGGATTCTGATTATACCTTGAAGTGTCTTATTAGCTTATTTCCCTGCCATCTTTTTTTCTTCTTGTAGAAGCCTACTTTCTTATAAGAAACATATTTATGCAGAATGGGTTTTGCGGGTCTTATGACATATCCACCAATAACCTCATGCTGTCAGGCAATTGCACCTCATTGGAAAAAGCCTGATGAAATAAATGCTGGCTGCTGACTCCTCCAATTTCACAGCACTCCTCATTGTCACCCCGAGTGCCTTCCACCAGATTGAGATATTTGCAAACTGTCATCCCCCATAAATAGCTGTCTGCTCTGATGCTGCCGGTGCTCCTCTGACTCTGATTCTGAGAAGCTTTGGTGCACCATTTCCACATCCTCTTCTGTTAGTCTATTAAGAGTCAGAACTGCTGCAAACAGAAGCCGTGACAGTGGCTGACGAGTGATGGAGCAAAAACCCTTTTAAACAACACACAAGCTCTCACATTGCTATGTACATACCCTTCCTCTCCTCATACCTAGTGCTGTCACTCTCTTCCCATGACTCCTTATCTGACATGCTGCAATCTTTGAACTCCATTAGTGGAGGCAAATCCCTCTCCCTGTCTTTGGGATAAAATGGGCTTTGGCATGGTTCCATGCTGAGATTAAAAGTTGTCATGTCTTGCGTGGCCACAGAGGTTTTCATGGCTCTTTAGGATTTTATCTGGCAGATCATTATTCTGTGAACATTTCAATCGGTATCAGATATATTACAGAGATAAGAATGAACTATTTTTATATTTTTCCGGATTATGATGTCAGAAAAACTGAAATATAATACATTTTTAAAACATTTTTTTTCCAATGTCCAGTTGCCTTATCACAAGGTTGTTTTGGTTTCCACTTTTCAAATTACGACGACTTAATGATATTTTTATAATGCCGAAGCAGGGATTTTATTGCCCAATGAAAGAGAACATAAACCACATATGTTTAACAGCATGATTTGTAATCATGTGCCTGAATAAATGCCATGTTATATTCTTCTGTTTATCCTCTGATGGTAACACCTCAGTTTATTGGCAACTGTTCTGGAAACATAATGGCCCATATGGAATTACAGAGAAGACGTGGCAAGGTAAATGTACAGCCAATAACAAATGGACTCAATTTTCCAAAGGAATCCATACGTGCAAACAGTGTGAGGCTAATTGAACATTACAAAAGGCTGGAATAGTGTGAACTCTGAAACACATTTATTTGGGCATACACTTTTTCAGTGGGCCTCATTAGTAATGGCCCTACCGAAGCTGAGCAGATATGGTTTCAAATATGGCAGAGGAAGTTAAAGCAAGGTTAATGAGAGGTTTAACCAAGCACCATAGAGCCATGAAAAATAAACCGTAAAAGCTGTTTTTGAAACCATTAAAATGGGTGTTCTTTCCTGCTTTTCCAGCCAGTATCTCACTGTTACAACAGGAAATGCAGACAGGCTGTTAGGCAGCAACACAGGCCTTTATGAGCTTAGTTATTACCACTGCTGGCCCACTTTTAATAGCCATATGATCCACCCAGCACACAATGGGCTGCGCCTGATAATATCATAACCAAGTATTTACCATGGAGCCGTTTAAGATTTCCCAGATAAAGCTGAAACACTAGAGCTGCAAATTTGTTAATATCATTAAAAGATGTTACCAGTAACTGAAGCTGAGAGAATATGATCCCTCAAGGCCTCAGTCTGTGGAAATAATTTATAATGTAACAGCTATAAAACATGTACAAGTTATCAGGTTCAAGACCTGTCCCAGTATCTGAAGGCTCCTCTTACACATGGCACTGCCTTATATACAAGTGGTAAAACAATTAAGGGAAATGGATTTTCCACTGTCTGCATTTCAGAAATCAGCCTCCCAAGTCTGTCATAAAAGCTCCAATCACAGTAAGTAGAACTAGTCATAAAGCAAACCAATACAAACTTATTTTTGTATGACTTTGGTATATTCCATTCCTCGAGAATTGTGATACAGAATGTATGTTTTTTTGGAAATGAGCCACATGTATTAAATTATATATAGAAAATACAGTGTCCATGTAAATACTGTATCTTTAAATGGTGAAATGTATCAACAACATTTATCCTGTCCTATAAGAAGAGATTCTGCCACAAATAGCTTTTAAACCCTACCATGTATTAGCTGCATAATTACACCATCACCATATGTATAATACCCATCTACTTTGTCTTAGGTGTCACATGTGTGCAACAAACTGGCTGCAGCAAATGGAGCATAATGGCCCCGCAGAAGGAGGAAGAAATGGATGGTCATTGAAGCTGCCATAGTGTTTAGTATCTCCTTTATTGTATTCACAGTGGTAATGTGATCTGTCACACTGTTGCTAATACACTTCTGTACGCTGTCATCTGGCTGTAATGCTTATCATGGCTGTGTTGATGATTTGCCCTCTTGTCAGGGCCAATTATGCTTGGATGTGTCATGGTGGCAGGCTGAACGACTGATATTACTGGTGCAGAGGGATGACGTGACGCAACCTCCCCCCCAACCTCAGGTTAGCAGGTGTTTCACTCAATCTTCCCAACTGTAGGGCGATGAAGGGCGAGAACCCATTTTCAGGTTAAACTTATTCGTTGGACGAGTAAATATTAAGTAAACCTTGATTTTACGCGTCAGTTTTTTATCCATTGGCTGTTCTTTGTCCACATGGCCTTCCCTCTGAGGTACAGATTGGAAAGAAAATCAAACGGACATAAAAAAACAAATAATGAATACTCTTTAGAAAAAGCAAATGCAATTTTATTATACCTGCAAAATCTCATTGGAAAAGCTCATCCTGTTTGAGACCTTGAAAAGCTCAATGATAACATAAATTAAACCATGTTGGACATGACCGAAATGTTTGCTTTATTTCATGTTTGATTGAAGTAACAACATTTGACCCTGGCTTTGATTAGTCGGCGCTTTGAAAATACCTAAATTCATCCATGCATTTATGGTTTAACATTTCAGTTATTGCACTTAATAGAAATTCTACTGCTAAATTATATTGCAGACTATAATAATTCTTGCCATGAGGGCTAGGATATAGGACATAAGCTGTCAAGTCTATGTTGGAACTTTGGAAGTTGTTGAATTGCCTTTAGACCATGATAGTCAATCCCTGGACTAGTACTTTGTAGTGTTTCCCTTTAAGCTTTGTTTGGTTCAGAAACAAGACAGTTTCCCAAAATAAAACTCCTCTCAGTGACCTTCCCTTTCCACTGAGTAGTGCAAATCCCCATTCTCTCTGCCAACAAGGACTCATTACTCCCCGTTTTAAAGAGAGCTTTCTGGTCCAGGAGGCCTCATTACAGCTGAGAAAGACACCCATGGGACATGCAAGGAAAACAGTGAAGACCCCCCCTTGAGTAATAAGCCTGCAAACTTCTACACAAGACTCAGTGAAGAACTTACAAACTGTAAAGCGAGCAGCCCCCCGCTGTTCCATAGGAAAGGTGTCTTTGAGGTGTGCAGACTGTATGGCTCAGTAGTCAGGAGTAGTTCCAAATGCTCACAATCTGATTAGCGTTGCACATCGGTTCAAGACAGCAAAGCAGGTACTTTGACACTGCTGATGCCTTCACTGTCAAACACTGCTAAAAAGAGCATGCTTTGAAGCTTTCCTTTTAGCCAAATGTCACTGCTAATATGCTGTTTCTGTCCTATTCAATTGTCAGAATAAATTAAGAATCCTCATATTAAATTAGCCTCATTAGTCAAATAATCTCCCCTGTGAAAACAAAGGATGCTTTCTTTGATAACAAATAACCATACGTGAAATGAGAACCGTCCTTCTATCTGAAACTACAACAATTGTTGCAACAAGGAATTTTAGAAGGAGTTATTTTTAGTCGGTCTGTATTGAGTGACCTTGTGGGCAGGACTGAAAACACAGCTGTTCATTTCTGTGGACAAAAATGTTATCTGAACTAATAAACTTTGGACGGCAGTTTACTTTAAGAGAAACATTAAGGGGCCGAAAAACTCGCAATTCAATTTTCCCACAAAGTCTTGCAGACGTTTTTGTTTCAATATCGCTGCAAGCTGTGATTCCCACGTGAAAGGCATCAGTGAGTGGCCTCCTCCTGTCACTCACTGCTAAGGACAGAGAGCCCGGTACGTCAATGTCATGACCCCACGCTCCAGGCAAGTGTATCCACCCACAACCAACTCCATAGTGTCAGTTACATAGTCTGGACTTGATCACCATGCTCAACCCAACTCTTCTACTTTGGGCCTCTAAACAAAATAAACATGTAAAATGTTAAGTGTGAGGAAGGAAGTTGACAGTGCTTTCCATGTTTGTTGCAAAAAACTTCAGCTTGTTCCTCAAAAAAGGTCAAAGCGGCAGAAAAAACAACTTAACATGCATACAGAGAGACATGCTGGCATTAAAATTATGTTTTACACCTGGCTTGTGTCTACAGCTAAATTAATATTTCTTTAAAAAAAAAAAGGAAACCAAAAAAAAGGGACTATCAACCTGTTTAACACCACAAGTCAGTCAGTTTGCCATTTTTTAGGCTCCGATCCGTTTTGGATGACTTCAGTGTCTGCAGAGGTCAGCATTCCCAACAGCTAACACAGTGGCAGATGGCATCTCAACAAGATTTAGTAACACATGTCAACTGAGGCTCCCTTAAGGGAGTTACTCGGCCCATTTATAGCATCAACTTCAATCTCATCTGTAACAACAGAGAGGTGACTACTGCTCACGCTACTCATGCAAATGCAAGGTTTCTTTTCATTCTTTGCTCTAATTGCAACTGTTATTCCTAGACTTGTCATGTAATGATGAATCTGTTGTACCATATGTGTGGGAATATATATTTCCTTTATGTAACTATGGCATCATAATCTGCGGTACATTATATTCCAGAAACAGAGGATGTATTTTTTTTGTTTTTCCACCACCAACACAAGTTTTTATGCTTTTTGTGTATTAGTAAACAAGTCAGTACAGAAAAGGTAAAAGGAGATATTTAAGGAATGAAGGGATTGTGTTGGTGTACAGAGGGTATGCATAACAGCATTTACAAACTGATTTACAGTAGATCTTCCTTGAGTTGCCTCCAGTGAACTATTTAATTTATTTTAAGTTCAGGTTTATTTTGGGGTTGTTATTTGCATCACTGGATCATCCTAAAGCAGTGCAATGGCTACAAAACACATTTCACGATTCAAAGGCTTTATTGCTATGTATACAACAGTGTATTATTTGCAATGAAATATAAGGTCCAACAATGCAACATAATCATACATAACACTTAAACAATTTAAAAAATGCAACAAGAAACTGAAAAATAAAACATTAGACATTTATCACTATTATACATTGCATTACTTAACAGCACTTTCACATTTTAAACTGTAGCCAATCCCTGACAGTTAAACAGGGTTGTTTACGCTGGCTAAACAATTATATATGTTTATGACATTGAAGTGCATTGACCGGAAGCAAGTAATTCTGCACATGAGCCAAATCCAAACACCTCCACAGGTAGTGTTGAGTCATAGGGGACTGTTTATTGATGGGCCTTTAAATGTTCGGGTCGTTTTAATTGATCAGCCCTGGAGCTAGCAGGCTGCAAGTCAGAGGGTGCAGGGGAGCTGTAGGGCAGGGGAACTTAAGAGCCATTAGGCACAAGTGAGTGCACAATCGTTGATGTGAACAGATTATTGTGGCTGGTCAAGCCTTAAAGAACAGTGATCTCAGTGATTATCTTTTCACCGGGAGCACTCAAAGTGCACTGACACTAGCAAAACATTTCAGAGGTGTCCAGGATGAAGTGCAACTGGAGAGGGTTCCTCTCACCAACACGGATCAATGTGCCACGGCCCAACAGGGTAAGTGGCTTGCTGTTGACAGAAGGTCACCTTAATTTTTCTAAACGTATTAACCCGTGGGTTGTGATGCCTACGGTTGGCATTGCAATACATGTGCTTTACGTGAGTAACAATAATGATCTTCTTTCATTTCTGCTACTAGGAAGCTTTTAGTGTAACAAATTATCTGTCATTTATATCCCTGCAGCAGAGCACGTCCGATCCATCATCTCACTTCTGATATGTTGTTTCCTTTATTAAGATACCAAACTCCTATCTTCTCACTCGCTGTAAGGCAGCATAGATAAGAGCGTTACCTTAGGCAGAAAATTAAGTGAGGATTTCTACAGCCAGTCGTCCTAGAAGTGAGATTGTTTTTCAAAGTGTACTGTATGATATAACCACGGTCAAATGCACACTATTGCAAGGTGAATGTAATATACTATATGTTGATGCATGTAAGGCATTTCGTTTTACTACTGTACACCTATCATTTTAAGTCCAGATGCTCTGATTGAAGGCGCTGTGAGTTATTTCTGTAATAAAAAGCAGCTCTTTGTTTGCTGGGCTGTCAGACTTTTTGTTTATCGATACCCATAGCAAATTCTGTTTGAGTGACAGAACATTGCAAAATGCCAAAGTTGGAGAGAGCTTTCAAGTGGAGGGAAATTGAGTATGCAAGACTGACACTGACTGATTTAGCAAATGTCAAGCAGTTATCTTGAGCAACAAGAGCCACAATCATAATCGGAGAGGCTCACTTTCAAGTAGCTGTTGAAAGAGGAGGTATTTAAAAAAAAGAAGATGTTTCATCTACTTTCCTGTTCTGCTCGAGTCCATAATTCTGAAGATTTCTGCACTCCTGTGTTCATAATGATAGATATAACCTTGATATTCCAGATTCCTTGAATCACATAACTGGGAAAAATATCTGCACAAACTTTGGATGCCGCTGAGAAGAATGTGCACAACACCATTCTCAGTGTATCTGAGCTGTCACTAAGTTGTCAGAGTACAGTGATGCTGACAATTGATTCATGTGCAAATGTCTCCGCTCCCCGGATGGCAGTCAGAGTATATAAAACTCTCTTTCCCCTCTGTGAGAATGACAGGATGCAGTGAGTCAAGACAACAAAGCTGTCACAAACAGCTGTCTGCACTGACAATTATCAGATTTATTTATTGACAACGATCGGGCAGAACCACTTCATGAAAAGCATCGTCTGAAGACAGGGACATCCTCTCCCGTTAGACAGGATGGACAACTATGATAATACACTGCACACTTACACTGATAGGATGTTGTCAATCATGTCCTCTTTGAAAGGCTGCAGACTGATGGCTGAAAAATTCTTTGAGGCACTCGTTCATTACCTTTCACCATCCTCTAAGCGGAAAGAGCTCCCAGTCAAGTCAGTGTGAAGTACCACATATTGAACTGGGTCATGGAAAAATAATGTTCAACTAAGTGAATTCAGTGAAAAATAGCCTTGATAATGAATATCTACAGTGTTAAGCACATAATGTTCAAAGGGCTAGCAGTATTACAGACCCAGACTCACCTCAGTGTCATACTGGCTCTCTGAGGACAGCTATACGTGCATCTTAAGAAACACGGGGTGTAGGCCACCACCCTGGAGTGGCTTATGTTCTTCTGGTCACAAATGCAGTGCCCTGCGGTTAATTTAATGATCTCTCTATCCAAAACCCCCTCTGAAAGGTGAGAGTAATAACACTTGTAACCCTACTTGTTTGGCGAAGAGCAGGGCACGCATGTGACTTGGCTGTGGGGGACATGTTTTAATCCTTGTGGCCCTGATAGCACCAGAGGCAATGGCCCTTCATGTCTCATCATCTCCTTGCTGTTCCCCACTGCTACCCATTACATAAAGAGGCTGCAGTGTTTGTTCACTGCTCCAAGCGTCAGACCCTTCCGCAGAAGTTCATTTGTATTAGTGGATGCACACAGCAGGCTCTGGCACTCACTCCTTATGGGATGTATGTATACTGAGGGCCACCAGCTGATTTGGGTAACAAGGTTTTCCAAAGAGCAAATATTTGGATTGAGGTAGCTTCCAAGTGGTGCTGAATAAGAAGTATGTAATGAGCAGTATGGTATTAGATTTCGGCTTTGTGTCATGATCCTCCTGGTGACAAATCCTACTTGTCCAGATGTCAAACATTGTAATATATCTAATGTCGCCCTGTGTGTTTGCAGCTAAAGATAGAACATGGGCTGAATCCACAAATCTGTTAACCATTGCTCCTTTTTCTTTTCATGTGATGGTATAAAAAAATATTTAATCAGGTTTTTGCTGATTAACGTCACCAATCCTTTGACAATTTACATCTATTTGTCAAATTCGAACTGGTAATGTAGTACAAATACTTTCTACAATTAGAGTCAAATTATTCAAATGATTTTCATCAAATCCTGTCCCAGACTAAATAATAGTCAAACAAACCAGAGAGATGTATGATTTAATGTTGTTATTCAAATCACTAAGCTGCTGTTCATTTTAACATCTGAACATCCTCGCCTGTCATAAGAAAGAATATTTGTTGAGGAACACCTGCACATGGACTCTAATTACAAAACATAATGTGTTAAAATCATTAATTACTAGCAAGGAATACTGTAAGGCATGTACAGACTTGCTTGAGTCAAAGTCAGAAATGAAGTGTGCTGTTATGTAGAATATCAGCCACATATATGATATCTGCCCTGGATGTTATTTGTCCATACATTATCTACTAGCTTAGATTTTCCCTTGTGTCTCGAGGCTGTTATCCTGACATGGAGTGGCAGATAACCACCAAGCTGATAGAGTAAACTTTTGAATGGTCAGCTGAAGAGCACAAGTGAGGTCTTAATGGCCTGAGAGGAAACAGTAATGCTTTATATCCCACACATGAGCAGGCATTAAGCCTGTGGTCAGTATATTGTCCATCTTGTGTCTGAATAATATTGGGTACTCTGAATGCTAATTTACAATGTGGAAAGTCTAACTGGCATTTTTAATGCATATTCCTAGATCACACCCAGCTGATCCATCCTTACTGTCAACCACACACTCATCTCCACACAACTGTTCTGAATCTCTCTGTTCCAACATTCACAGACTGAGAGGAAAAGAGCTTTTCTTTCACTTTGTAATCTTCATCTTACACATGCATGCTGTCTAAACACAATTTACAGTTATCACTTTTATTACATGTCTTTAAAAACTACGAGTTGAAAAAAATTAATGTAAAAATAACTAATAATAAATGTCATATATGTTCTATAAATCTTAAACTGGCAGAAAGGATGGATCCATTTCTGTTTAGTTACGTTTTTATTGCTGCTATAATCTTTCTTTCTGGTACAACTTGTGGAAATTGTTTTACGGACATTACATGAGTTATTCTTTTCTACTTGTTCTTCTGGGCTATATGTTAGCATGAAACAGAAAATGGATGGATTTACTACAGAGGTAGTAACCAGATGTACATACGTACATTGTACAATGCTTGAAGAGACAGTGACATTGAATCAGCATGCACAATACCAGGACCCTGACCCTGAAACAACTAAATGGAATTGGGCCAACTTTTATGTTGCCATTTACACTTGAGCTTTTCATTCTGTCTCATGTGAAAATGTCTTCTGTGAAAAATAGTTATTGTTAAAAGAAGCATATCTGCTCTTATACTTTTACTTAGCATATCAAACATCAAGGTGTTTGAAGAAAGTTTCTAGTTGAAAAAGAAAGGACTTAGTACATTTAATGCATTGCACTTCAGTGACTTTCGTCCACAGCTATATGGATTGGTAAACAAATCATTCTCAAATTATGCCGGGATGGCTCATTTTCTTATTGAGTCCCAGGTGCCGCTATTTTAATCATTACCTAATTGTCTGGCCGCTCAATCGACAGCATAGAGGCCTCCCACTCTGATTCTGCTGACTCTGGCAGGGCCTCCAAGATCTGGGTTAACCTTTCGATGTCCATTGACGCTCCACAGGCTGATGATGATTGATCGAGGTGGCCCTTGCTGTTAGATAATACCTAATCAGCGTTCAGAGTAATTTGTGTAAATGAGACCTCATTATTGATGGTAGGCAACTTTAGGAGCTTTCATGCACGCTGAATCTAAACAGGGATTGGATCAGCAATAAAGCTTTGCTTTGTGCCTCCAGCATCTCCTGCTTGAGATTGAGGGCAGGTGGGCTGGTTGAACTGTTGAATGGCAGATAAGTGAGAGAAGATGAGTTGACAGGGAGCACATGGAGAACAAGAATCAACTGCATACTATACTATGGACCTGGTAAAAGCCTATTATAAATTGAATGGGTTGACTGTTATCACCATATCATTTTGTCAACAAGATTACCATTCAAAAACATAATTGCGATGTCCTAATAAGGCAAAAAATGCTCCTCCATTCTGCCTAACTGCATTTACATATTCCTATAATGCGACGTATAGAGTTGTTCCTTCTTATCTTAATTGAGCTATCTGTGATGAACCAGGGGGAAATAATTTTCCTCTCTGTAAGACGACTTACTCTCAGAAACCATTCTGTCAGCACCCTGGTGAAATAAGTCCAAGCAGGGTATTAAAATGATAATGGAGCGGGTGCTTGACAAGCCGTCCATTGCGGAGATTATGAAAAGTAACTATTATATTCAGTTCTATACAAATGTTCTAGTGGAAATGACTGCCAAAAGACAGACAAAAGTCTGTACAGCAGCGCCCACGGATAATAAGCATGCATTGGATGTACACCATTATAATCATATACAGTACCAAAAATTACCTTTTGATAAAAAACATCTGTCCCATCATCTGCTTGATGTAGCTCTAATTTTATCATTAGAGGCTAGTCATTGCTGTATTTTAAAATCAAAGTGAGTGCTTCAGGTGCTGCTTTTCTGAGATGTTGATGTTGGAGGATGGATGGTTGCCCCAAGGACAGGGCCCAGTGTGGCCCCTGTAGATGGAGCTCTGTCCCCCCAGTCAGAGCACTAGGCCCCGGCTCTGACACGACCACACCAGGCCTTGATGATGATTGATCATGTTGTTTCCTTCATTGCTTTAGACCCAATCAGTGCTTGCTGTAATTTGAGTGATGATGGCTCATTATTGGCAATTGCAGAGTTTAAGGGCTTCTTTATTTTGCCCCACCAGTGGACCCTTTGGGACAGCATTAAAGGATCAATGATTTCCCTCTTTTCGCATACACATGGCTGACTTGGAAATCCTGTTTCAACTGTGAAGTTCAAATTAATGGCATGTAGGATGGCTTTCCCAACACGTGTGAAAGACACTTGTGTTACCTTTAAGAACTCTGCAAATCATGAAAAACAAATCATAATTTACTGCAGTAAAATGAGAGACCTGAAGGCCATCACACTGACTGTGATAATCGTCTCCTTAATTTCATCGATACATTATAGATGAGATATAATAGTGCAAATAGCAGTGGATAAAGGAGGATAAAGATGCATATTTGTAATCTCATTTCAATATAATTAAGGTAAATGGACACTAACTAAATAGGAAAACACTACATTTGAAGCGGTACGGTGCCCTTTATTTAAGAGCTTTAATGAGCAACTTATTAAGCATACAACACTTCAATTACACTGAACACTGCAGCAAATGTCCTTTAATAATTCAATAAATGATAGACTTGTGTATGATCAAATAATACTTAATTTCACATTATAGATAGAAAGATGATGGATATAATGATAGAACATTATTTGTTCAATCTGCTCCATGTTTTTTAATCTCCAGCAGGATGCTTATAAGCTTTGACACACATTTTGCGTCTTTAATGATCAGCTATTGATCCCAGCTATACAGATGCGGCTGTAAAAGACAAATAATCAAATAGCACAGTTATTAAAAGGGATATGATAATATGAAGTATGACAGCTTAATTAAAACAAGTGTGCTGATTTCAAAGTGAAATGACATTGAGCTATGATAGAGACAGACATCTAAATATCCCCACTGTTGATATCTGCAGAAAATAAAAAGAAACATTACCATTTCTAAAGCCTAATGCTGAGTTAAACACTCCTTCTATAGAAGCAGTGAAGTATAAAGGTATGTCTAAATGAAACTGTTTCTGAGGCTGATTGGGATCATATATTCTTAGATGAAAGAACCAATGCAATATGACCTTTGTAATAAATACCATGCAGGTGTTTAACAAAACAATCACAGCAAAGAGCATTTCCAATTTCACTCGATGCCAACAATCAATCATAGGTCCAAAGATGGGACATAGCAATAAAGGCACCTGCAACACCATTAATGAGCCTTTCTAGTGCTGAGAGACACAGATGCTGAGAGAGACCCAAGCAAGGGAATTGTAAAGAAAGGTCATGCCACAACTTTACACAGTCTGATCAGAATCAATAGAAAATTTGGAGATAGAATATCAGCAGTCCTCCAGGATTCAATGGCAGATGGGGTAATTAATCATGCTAACACTTCATTATTACTACTTTTACTCTTAAGGTCACAGCATGTGAACAGGACATTTTCTCAGCACTTTTAAAAACAAATATTAAAATGAAGTGCTCCATGTACTATTATAATGCCATGCTTCTTGAAAGTGTGGCACTTCACTTTGATGCCACCATAATGACCCCACTATCACACACGGTTATGACATCTAGTGCATAAAAGAATGCTGTGAGACACATGAAAGAATCTACAGCAGTGAGGTCTGTAACAATTCGTGTCTGTAGCCTTGACAATGTTGATCCTGTGAGGCACTAATGCCCTGAATTAGAGCAGATGAATGGGCCACTCTGCTGGTCATGACAGGGTTTCACTAGCCATCGAGTCTTTCCCTTTTCATCTTATTCCCTTTGGTGAGTCCCTGGTCCAAATGTTGTCCCCTTTCTTCTGGTCTCAATTTCCGTTCATCAAAAGAAAGGTGAACATATGTCCAAATCCTGTGCCCTCAGCCGCAACATACTGTGTCATTAGAGCAGAAACGGGAGGGTTTTGCTACAAAAACACACACATAAAAACACACACACACACGCAAACACGCACTCAAACAGTATCATAATGGCAGATAGAAACACAGACATGTACAGCATTGTTTATATACAGGCGACACATGCACACATGCACACACACACACACACACACACACACACACACACACACACACACACACACACACACACACACACACACACACACACACAGGTATTTGATGTTCTCCCTGTTTGAAGCCAAATTCTTGTTATCACTGCTAGCTATATACCAGGCTCCATTTCCAAGGTTTTTGAAGAGAGTCCAGGACTTTCATCTGAGAGCCATCGTCTATACAGAAGCCAACAGTCTCAGAACCAGTGTCACACTGACTGATGGTTAACATTCCTAAACCTTTCCCTTATATTAATACATGATAGGGAAATCCAAAATACCAGGTGAGTGGAAACCACACACAGGCACTCAGGCACTCAGATACAAAGACACACTCACTTCCACAGACACTTAAAGACCTATGCAAATCTGACTACCCCTGTCTTCAATCGTTAGCTATATTTAGCCTTTAGATGTCATATATCATCACTTTATTAAGTCTTTCTGCCCCCTACAGTGCACCTTAACCAACAGCACCCCTCTCCTCTCCGCACTAACACCCACTCCTTGCAGCGCTGTAGTGAAGCACTTACACACAGAGTAGGTAGACATTAGCCATTAAGCCTCGTTGCAGCCATTTCCTGTCTCATATCAGCAGAAGCTTGGACTTTGAGCAGCAGGGACTTGAAGAGAGTGACGGATCCACTTGTGTAAAACATCTGGGGTGTGGGGGTGGGTCTCACGTTTAAGCATATTCCAGACTCTGAATGTTTTCATTGTTCACTAAAGTGCGGGGTCCTTGTCTATTTCCTGAATTAAGACAATGTAAAAGGATAAAAAAGATTTACCACAACATGACTAACCATACTTACAGTGAGAGAATCAATAAACAGGCTAAACTGTTTACATATCATTTTTTTATTTAAAATGTAAAACTGAATCCATTACCATTAGTGTGGGTTTTGAGTCCAATTTAATTCCAATTTTAAAGGCAAAACTGTTTTAAAATAAATGTTTTGCTTAGACAATTACATTTATTTAACAATCAGTTTAGGACTGAATTCAAGCATTTCGGATGCTTGAATTCAATCAAGGAACTGCACTCATTAACATATAACCAGTACATGTATAAATGTCTTCTGGTAGATTGTGAATATTTATAATCTGAATTTTTGTTATCATATTTAAATCAAAGGAACACATTTGTACCATCCACTTTATCTAACAACTGAAATCATGGCATTTTTTTTTTCCTCCTTCAGAGAAGGTTTATATACAAAAAAAGAAACTAAATGGTGAGACATATTATATGATAGCTTTCTGCATTTTGGAATCTTTGGCTCTCCCTTCCCTCAAACAAGCTCTGTCAAGATGCTGTGCGATTAGTAAACAGTGTGAATATGTGTTAAAATTGAACCCTATGCAAATTGACTTCATCTTGGCAAGCACATTCACTGATTGCAACAATTCTTAGGAGATTTGTTTTGGTGCGAAAGATTGTTAGCTAAAGCTAAAGCCAGCAGTTTACACCTCCCTCTATGACAAGTTAGTTTTAGCTATTAGCAAGCTCACAAGATGACAGAACAATTTTTTGGCTGTTTGAATTTGGAGAGGCCTGTATCCACATGAAGAAGTGTAGATTCTTACTTTATGGAGTGTACATCATCCAGGGGACAGTAGCAATCCGGTTAAATTAATGCCATAATTATATCTTGTATATATTCATTTATGTCAAGTTGAAAATCAGCAATGAGGTGCTTCAAATCCCCTGCTGACCTCTAAACATTATGTGATGAATAACATACAGCATGTTTCCACAGCATTTCACCAGCCAACATTGTGCAATAAGAGCTATTATTATAGTAAATTTACATCTCGTTGTCAACAGATACATGACTCCTAACTTAGCTTCTGTACGCAGACTATTATTGTGTGACTGGTAGAACGAGAAAATAGTTCAGAGACAGACAAATTTAGAGAATGAGAGGGACAGAGAGAAAAAGAGAGAAAAACGAGGGCATGGTGGGGGTTAAGGGTGTACTTAACTCTATTGTTCTAAAAATGTTCACTTCCTTTTTGAACACATATTTGATTTAGTATTTGGCAGGATTTCAATGCACTTTTACCCTCCATTTTCAGCAGTGGAGGAGTTAGTTGACACTCGATTCAGAACTCTACCAAAAGCTCAGCGGATCCCAAGAGAATCACTCATTCATTCAGCTTTCCCATCAGCCCATTAGACTGGCCATCAGCCAACGTAACTGCTTCCTGTTTCTCTAAGACACCTTTTTCATACTCAGTATAATTCACTTGTTTGAGAAACTTCCATCGGGGAGAGGTAGTAGATTACTTTAGCCTGAGCATTCTCATACATTTAACAAACTGAATTTGAACCAAATATCTGGAGAATGGTGGTGCATTCATTCCTGCAATTCATCGCCTACTCAAAAGCAAGAGGATTAGATTGAGACTCAAATGAACTGAACGGGAGTTATTGTAAAAGTGCCTCATGGTGCATTGTAAGTGAAAAAGTAAAGGGTCAACACATGTAATTGGATTTCACAGATTCAACCATTTCCACTGACTCTCTCTTTGAAAAGTGAATACCGTGAGAGTGCATCACTGACTGAAAGTAGAAACCTTCTCGATGAAATACAGAAATAATAGTACCACTCATTCTGAACAATCTTTAGTGACTATAACTAAAATATCACACATATTGAAATGTTTCCAAGTCTTACATTATTAAAAGGAAAAAGTGTGAATCATTTGCATGTAGTAATATTTTACACTATGGCACGTAGAAAACCAATTTCAAAGTTCTGTCGCAATGTGTTTCACATTTAATTGATTTAGCAGTAGTAGTGTTATTCTGTCTTAATACTACATCACTTACTGTATGGAAAACAATAGATGATAGCTATAACATGTATACACGCTGCACATTAGCCAAATTGAAGTATAGAGGGCGAAAACAGAGAAACAGAATAGTGTTTTTTATACATGTAGGGCATAAATTATGTCCGATCTTGCGAGCTTGATGCCACCGTCGAACAGCTAGTCAATGGAGAGGGCAGGGAGAAGCAATGGAGCGAAGTAATGTGTAATCTTACTACTCAATGGGCTGTGCCCAGCAACGGGCCTCTGAATGCTGGAAGTGTCAGAGAGATAAATAGCAGAGTGTCCCCCTCGAAAAACATGATTAATACCCCGCCTGGTGACGCTGCTGAAGATGAAGTGGGAGCAGCTGGCTCAGGCAGCGTAGGCACGCAGGGAGAGGTGGGAGGGGGAACGGGAGCGAGCGCAGCGGAGCAGAGAGGGCAAAGAGTAGGACACACTGGCAGCTAGGGGAAAGGAAGGCAAGACAAGGGCAATCCGGGCCACCATAGGCACAGGGATCCCTACCTCCCTTCATCTCCCTATGCTGCTTTGTTTCCTTTTTACCCCTTTTTCGTCATGCTTTAGCACTTAAATAATCTGCAGCTATACTGTACGTGCTGTTTGCAGGCTAAACATAAACACAGGCTGGACTTTAATGACATTTTTTCTGTATGGCCTCATGAAAGTTAAGGTCTGTGTCCTTTAATTAAACACATCTTACAGGAAATCAAGGCTACCAGGAAATTCATCCCAATTCAATTAAGCAGCCAAGCAGTGTGTAACCTTGCCATTTAAGGCATCAGGAATAATGAAAAGGCTCAACCATTTTCACTAGTGTTGTTAACATAAGTGTGCACAGGGGTAAGAGACTCATGATGTGTTGCACTGAATGCTCTACTTTCTAAATGCACATTTATTTTACCCCTAAAAGGGAACTTTCTCAGATTTCTAACCATTCAAAGTTTTGTAACCATTCGTTTTTCAGCCCACACTTATCAATTGTTTCTCAAAAGACAAAGTTTTGTCAGTTGGTCAAAAAATGGACTTACTGTTAAGTACAGTGTCACCTGCTGAGTGGGGCCTGTCTCAGTGGAAACAGTTGAAACTCTCAAAACAGAGTACAGAACACATAGAGTTATTGGGTCTGTTCTGTTGTGTAAGTAAACATGTCGAGGGGTGGGCTACTTTTTCATGGTTCAGGGGCCCCAACCCTCCCCTCACACAATTAACTTTTCCAGTGTAATGAGATGATTGATATGCTGGAAGTGTGTGCTTTAAGGAGATATTAATCATTCCCTCTGGTAATTTTAATCATGCGTTCCATCATCCCCAGCTGCTGAGGATCACCTTCCTAGCAAACAAAGGGCGGCCACGCCACTTGCATAGTCATTCTGTTCTAGTTTAACTTTATTTTATGCTGGTTCCTCCCATCTGTTCGCACAAGCCTCCACAGCCCACGTTGCACGTTGACAAGCTGGGGAAGCAGTGTGTGGGTGGGTGATTGTATGTGTGTGTGAGTGTGTGCATGTATGTGTGTAAACTTTAGAAACACAGGAATCTTTGAAATGGTAAATCTAATCCTCCAGGTCCGTGACTAGTTGGTACAACGCCACCAGCCACCTCCACTAACACGTACAGTAATGCATACAAACAGCGGGCACACACACACAAACACACACATTATGACACACATACAAAGACATATACTGAAGCTCATATACAAACACACACATACACCACATGGTGTGGGCAATATGTCAGAGCAAAGCATAATTTGGCATTTGAACCAGTCACTATTATTGGAAGTAGGAAAAAATGTTGCAGGGAAGATTTTTTTAGATGACAAACAACTTGGAAACTCTTTTCCTCCCTTGACTGCCTTGAAAGTCAAAGAGACTTATATATTCCCAAAACACTGATTAGTTCATGTTGAGCGCCTCTATTGTGCTGTACTGTACCTCTGTGTGGTTTTTCCATGTTTTTACCCAAGGCTATGTAAGATTTTGAAGGGTATTTTACAATCAAAGGCATTTCTCCTATGACTTTTATTCAGTTGCTGTGTTGTCACAGTTAAGGCCATGGGGAAGCTAGTGGTGACCCAGCTGTGCTTTTAAGCATAAAACATACACCTGTGAGTACACATGGACAAAAATGTACCTCCCTCAGTGGGACATACTGTACAGTATCCAGGCTGAAGGTGAAATATGAACCATGCAGAGAACAAGCTGTTGTTATAATAATGTAAATAATAATAAATAATACAGAATGTAAGGCTTTTCAATGAAAGATCATGCAAAGTAAATCATAGATCTATTATGTTTTACTCAGATGTTACACCAGCCTCAGATTCGCTAAATATAGGTGGTTGAAAAAAATTCAGACTCCCAGAAGGTTCTGTAAAAAAAAATGCTGCTCCAACCAGCGACAGCTTAGAACTTCTTCTTGACAAGTGTCGTAAATGCACGCTTAATCATGTGCAAAATTAATGACAACCAGCTGACAGATATTCCATCATCAATGTAGAAGTTTTTGAAAGTTATTGAAGGGGGCTTGTCTGGTTGTATACAGATTAGCATTGCTTGCATGCGCTCAGAGGCCAATGCAAAGTAGATAGGTTAATCCCCAGGACGAGTTGATAGGACACATCCCTAAATGCTCTAAGCCTCGCTGCTTCTAAAACCCATTAATTGTGCCCAAAATGAAAAAAAGTAATTTAATTTTACATGAAATCCAGCCTCATCTGTTATCTGTGGCACACTTCTGCAGAGTACATAAAGGTAATAGAGGTTTTCAGGGGCTATTGCCTACTTATTATCTAATAATGATGAATGAATACGCCAGGAAGTGACAGGTGTTTAGACAATTTGTCGTTGACGCCTCGTCAACTCTCCTGGAAATCAGCTCTTGTTCATATTGAGGACATGCAGCAACCGCTATAGTTCTGTGTCTGTTTCAGTGAAAACACAAGTAATACTGTAGCTTTATAATCATACTTATGGATAAGACTAAAACACATCTGAAGATATCCAAACAGTCTTGGGGTAGAGAGCCAAGCAGAAAAATATATGAACTAGTTTCAGCTGTCCGTTAAAAGAGAAGAGTAACATTTTACAGGAGTCTTAGTTATATATACAACCACTTTTTTGTGATTTTTTGGCCTAAATTTGGCCCAAAATAATCACTTATTTTCAAGATATTTAAGTTGAATGATTTTGGTGAAACTAAAAAACAGTCTCATAAGGCGAAGATCAATACTAGAGATTTATGAACAAAACATTTATGATGTAAGACACATCTAACTGGGCAGGTGTGTTTTCACCGGCCACAGAGCACCGGTATTCTTTCTTAAGCACTGTTTTATTTCAAAAAAGTTTATCAGAGTATTTCATAAACTATCCATTCAAAAGCATTTCACATATTGTTTTGACTTCATGGTAACTCTAATCGTAATAGTGTTGATAGAGTGAAGCACCTTACAGAAGCTGTTTTGTGAAGGCTGCTTCTAAAGAAAACATGACGACTGCTGGCTGGCCCTCATTATTTCCACCTTGCTTTACCCTGGCACTCCTGCTCCACCGCATGACTAAAAGACAATTAATCCTAATAATCAGGGCCTAAGCTATCATTCCTCATTCTGGCAGGCCTCTTTTTCCATAGGGGCACAGAGGGAGTGCCCGAGCCATGGATCTCTGCTGCACAGATGAACCTCTTACAGATGTTGAGTGAGCAGAGCGGTTAATCGCTTAGCCATCTCATGGCCTTCACACACACAGAAATGGAAAACTGAAGGTGGCATTTCATCATGTCCTGTCTGGTGCTCAATTGTAAGACTGGCTAGATGCAGTTTATATTTAGTTTGGGATCCTAAAATACATATAGGGTTAGGTAACATACTGTATTGGCACAGGTGATCAAACCCTCAGTTAACAAGCTATATATGTATATGGGGTTTCTTTTGGTATAAAAACCTTTCTGCTTAACCGACAACAAGCAGTATTGCATGCTGGCACTGATGCCCCAGACATGCACATCCTTTAGTCAGCAGTGCAAGAGCACAGTGACACCCTTTCATAACACAGCAGAAAGGCTGTGATGCAATGTTTGACTTATCAGCATGGGGACCTAATCTTCTCAAATTAGAGCCCAAATGTTTGGTGAGTGCTACAGGCCCAGTGTGTCGAAGCAGAGGGAGAGCTATGACCGCCGCAGACAGGAGGCCCAGGCAAACAAGCAGATGCTAAGGGCTGCTTTAGATGCGGAAGAAGAAAATCACCATCACAATGCAGCAATTATGGCAGTCTCAAATTCACTAAGCTGGAGCACAGTGTGTTCTCACAGCGTCTCAGCAGCACTCACAGCATCCCACACAACAAGCTCATTAGGCCAGCACATCCTCCCTCTGATTTAGGGTGGAGGAATTAATGCAACAGCACCTGGTCTCTCGGAGCCATCCATCCTGCCACGTACAGCCGGCCACGCTCAGGTTATGCATTATCTTCTTTAAAAGCGTGAAATGTGGCCACCCCTGTTCAGTTTTAAGCTACACCTCTCTTTTTCCAGAGTGCTATGTGAGGGGCAGGCATATTAATCACACTCACAGCCACTAATGCTAACAATCAGTCAACACAGTTGGCCAGGCTCTCCATCTCTGGTGACAGGGAGGTTTGTCCTAAGGCCTGCTGATTCGTCCGGCTACGTCTGCCTCTAGGACAAAATACACAACACAAGCAGCCATTTCGTCCAGCAATTCCCCTACATAATATCATTTTCTAAATTAAGGGAAAGCTGAAAATGTACAGAGAGTAGTTCGAAAATATCCTGTGCAAATAAAACAAATCACAAGGGCAGATACAGTTGGGGAAAACTAATTTGTTATTGGAGTGATTTTCTACAACATAGATACAACATATGTCAAACAGTCAAGTTTTGATAAACTAACAGCTGGCTAGTTCAACTGAGAGGAAACTTCCTACTGAGCAAGAATGATCTCTCCCTGAGTGTCATCCGCCAGCAGCATGAGGCAGAACCAGCATGTTGGATTCCTACTGTACACCAAGAATATGGCTCCTCTTGTCAACTTCAAGCTGACAAGTGTAACATTGACACAAATTAATACAAAACCTACACAATTAATTTCATCCTGGGCTCCATCTCACGAAAAATAAATAAATTACCAAGATATTATATGAATGTGCAATCTATGTGTGTGTGGTGCATCCTTGTGTGCGTGTGTGTACACAGTTGCTTATGCGAGTCTGGGGGTGCATATTCTGTTTGTTATTTTTTCCCATTGCTCAAAAAGAAATGCTAATTATTGGGCTTCAGGTAGCGTAAAATGTACAGCTGTGGTGACTGTCAGTGCTCGGTGGACTATTGAGCTGGTGTACAACTTGACAGTGGGTGGTGTCTCTCGCTCTCATCCCAAGAATCACCCAGTGGCATTGGCATCTTCTGCCAACGTCAATCAGCAGGTTGCCTTCAAAGCACAGGGGAATATTGCTATAGCTGTCTTTCTGTACCGAAACCCTTTCCCCCCCTTTACTGTTCGTCAAAATATAGTCTGGAACGTCACTGTCCTGACCTCTACTGAATTCAAGGTTTCTGTGTCCCAGAATAAGCCTCTAAGTGTCAAGGATAGGTCAGTAGGTAGTTAGAATGAGTTTGATCCTTAACTTGTTCAAGCATTAAGGTTGAGCCTAATGTTTGCATTTTAGATCACCTCACCTTCACTGGTAATGGCCAGATGGCAGCGACAGTCCGTGCACAACACTTATAAGTGGGGTCTGCTCGCAACAGCTGCCTGCTATGTTCCACTGCTCTACATGACTACTACAAGTCACTGATATTTGTTAATACAAATGTTTCTTCACTCTCCATACCGATGTTGCACCAGATTGCTAGATCTCATGAAGAAACTTTATAGACCAGCTTGACGTCAACTTTGATTACTTCATTTCTGAAGATTTCCAGATGTTTCAGTCTTCACTCGAGGGGATTGCTGGTACCTACACAGACAGCATTTGGACCCATGTGCAGTCGCAAGGTAGAATAAATATACACTCTGCGTATAAGGTGTTGGAAGATGTGTATTTAATAATTAATTGCTATTCCATAATAATACCGTGTAAGTTCAATCAAGAGAAAAGATATATTGTAAGTTTTACATGACCTCTTCAGTGTGACTTTGGAAAAGTTCTATAGGCCACCACATAACTACACTTGAATTTTTCGGATGACCACTGGTCTGTTCGCCTCCACCATTAGGTCGAATGATTTAATGTTATCATAAGTGGAATTGTTTCCATGATTCCTGCAGAAGGCCTATGTCTACTGCTTTTGGATGGTACACATTTGATGCTGTTAGATAGAACTATAGTCAATATGTTGCCTTGATTGCTTAGAAATTGTCTTTTTGGCCTCTACTTTTGACCAGAGAAGTCTTCCATTGTGATGTAGTTTACCACTGCCCAGTGTCCTTGCCATGACATTGTCTCCTAGAGGAACTCAACAGACAGCAAAAGGTCTACTGTACATTCCACATCCATTTCCTCCCTGATCAGAACAGGGATTTTCTGACCCGCTTTAGTTTTAAGGCTCTTCGTCTCTGTTTTTTCAAAGATATTTCCAGAGGGAAAGAGTGATTTGGTGCAACATGTTATTTCATAGCAAGAATTCATTCAATCCATAATTTGGTCCTGACTCTTTTAGGTGATAGGCAGTCTGCAGTATAGCAGGTTTGATATACCTACTATACTTGGCATGGGTACAGGTTCAGGAATGTTGGGCCAAATGACCACCTTCTAGCAAAGGGTCAGGGAAAATCGCGTCAGGGCTCCATTGCCTTCAAAGAGAAATGTCAATTTCAGACAGTGACCCAGGACACGAGAGTCTAGAGTCTTTGGTAGCTCAGATGAAAGGCTCTTCTTTTGACAAACCATCAGCTTCAGTCGGCAGCTCACCTACCTCAAGTTGTCATCCTATTGTCCAATTTCAGAAATGCTTGGCTCTCACTGCACAGTGAATTGTTGGCACTGATGTCAGGAAACCTTTTGAAGACGATAACCTACTAACTTTTCAAACTCTGTGCTCACAGCCCTCTAATGAATGCCCTGCCTTTCCACCCATTGCTGAATATTCAGTGGATGAAGAGTTGAACAGGGTTGAAAATGTCATCCTAATAGTCAGAGCATTAACGTTTTATTGTGCAGTGATGCAAAGAGAAGTTAGTCTATCGAGCCCCATTAGTGGTTTCAGCCAATAATGATAAAACTACATTTACAATAGATAACTGTTGTTTCACAACATTAGAATACATTTGGTCTTCACATAATGTTTGTCAATCGTCTTATAAATACCGTAAGCTCTTCAGTCCATTCTGTGGTAGTGAGGTTGTAAAGCTATTCTCTGAATGCTCTCAACATTACGTCATGATATTACTGTAAAATGCATTAAGTATGTGTTACAAAGTTCTTAATTGTTTGTACAGTTCACAGTTCACTGCAGACATAAATGCCATTGATCATTTATAGTTGACTTACATTGAGTCACACTTGCAGAGTCAAAGTGCACAACAGGGAGATGTAAAGGCAAAAGATAGAACGAGAAAAAGGGGAAAATGTAAAACATAGCATATGTCGCGGTGCAGGATTGAAACTCACTTGGCTGATTCCGTCGCCCCAGGGAGAGCTAACACTAAAATGCTCTTTGACCATGAAATGGCCCCGCCTGGTAATGGTGGTTAATGGCTGTACGGTGCAGTGGTGCCGAGGCTAGGCAGGAGGGAGACCTAACAGGGACATCGTGCCTGCTCCAGTACGCTCAGTCCTATGAAGGTTGAAATAGTAGTGATGTTTAGCTCGGAATTATAAATGTACTATAATCAGGAGACTCTTTGTACGATGGGTACATTTACAATATCAACAATGAGGAGGGATATTTGTTGGGGCAGAAAGCAAGAAATAACAAATAGCACACTATCTTACCCAAAGCACTAATACATATATTGTGTAACCAAGTAGTATAAAGGACAAATAAAGTCTGATGTGTTCCATACTTTGTACCCTGAATCTAGTGGATACAAAAATCATGCTTTGGGAAATTAACCCCTCAGTGTCCTTTGTTAAAAAACATAACACCTTGATTTACTAATACAATATTAATTGTATAGGTGTAATTGACTCTTTTAAAGGCAAGTAAAGACTACCTCATGTGACTCAGATATATTTACATTTATGATGTAGAAATGTTCATAATTCGTTATCGTCATTTTTATTACTTAATTTGAACATTCACATTATATTTAGTTAAATATTTGACAGAGCCTTAAAGGTCCCCTGTTATACTGTTTTTCATTACTTTATATTAGATCTCAGATATATACAAAACATGTCTCTGAAGTGTTTGGCTCCAAATACCAAACCCCTCTGTTTCAGGCCTGTTTCAAAAGTGCTGATTCTCTGTCTGTTAATTTAGATGAAAATAAGGAGCCACTCCCCATGCCCCTCTGAGAGATATTTTGTTAAAAAGAACACCATGGTGCTCTAGGAGGAGATTCAGGTTATAAGGTGGGGGGGGGTTACCTTGGTTGGTGATTGGCTAATGGTTACACAAGCCACAAAATCGTTATGACATCATAAAGTGGCCAAANGGGGGGGGGGGGGTTATACATGACATCATAAAGAGGCCAAAATCTGATCAGCTCATTTTCAGACAGGTTTTTATATAAATGTATCAGGACAAAAAGAGAGCGAATCTTTTTTCCTGAAACTTTCAGAATCTCTTTACACAGAGGGGACATATGTTGATGTAGAAAAGACAGGAAAAAGTGGATTTTGCATAATAGGTCCCCTTTAACAAAAAATACTATATTATTACAGACTAACACTGACCCCAAACTTCTGTGCACACTTGGATCAAATTATTTTGTATTCATTGACCTTTTATATCTATAGCATATGTTTATACCCTTCGACCTCTGACTCTTTGACTCCTGAACTACAGTTAATGCAACTTATTACTCGTGTCCAGCTATGCTATGACTTGAAGAGCTTCAGACTGTTGACATATTGCCCTCATCACTGCAAGGTTTCAACAATGTGTCCTCCAGCTGGAATCCTGAAAGAGCAAAACCCAGGGGCAAGATGTGGGTATCAAGACCTCAACAAAGCTGGGGCATATCATGAGACTACCACGGGCAGAAGAGGTTACTATTTGAAAGCCATCTGGCAATATAGCATGTGACAGTACAAAGGAAATGCATGTATTGTAGCCTAAAAGTGTCAATCTCTAAAGGTCATTATTAAGAGACAAGACATCACACCACCTGACCTTAAATATAACCTTGCTTTTGATAGATAGGTATTAAATAATATCGTTATTTTCAAAGCAACTAACAAATGAACATTATAGAAAAGGGACATATCTAAAGATTTGACTTATTATCAAATAATTGTTCAGCAATTATCTGCTAAATGTTCAAATATACTCACCAGTTGGTAGCTAAGCACATTTGATCCCTGCCCTTTCAAACTTACAGTAGCACGTTTTTAAAAATGATGGCATGGGTAAGGGGGGATCAAACATTTAACCAAAATAAAGATCTGAAAGATACGGAACATAATTCCAAATACAGCTCATTGTTTTTATTTTTTTTTATTTTGAAGTGCTTCAAGGAACATATGAAACATTGAATGTTTGCCTAATGAAATTAAAAATGTTCCTTTGGTTTAAATGTGTTTGTATGCTTGAGCATTGTTTGTTGAAACTTCCTACTAATAGCCTTGTGAATAACCTGATGTCAACATTTTAAAATTGCATGTGGCCAAATAACATTTACAGTATATAAATAACTCAGCTGAAACTGAAAAGTAATAACAGACATTTATAAATAGCAAACTAAGTGCACAGGCAGACGATAACATATGTCTTATTTGAAGACGCATTAAGACCGTAGCAAATCCAGTTTTAATCCGATTTGACGATGAGTGGTGATAAGGAACTGAGTCATCAGCTGTGGAGCAGACAGTGAGGGAGGATGGAGACAACTGAGGGTTAAGCTGCAAACCTCTTCTGACAAACCTTGTCTGAGAAAGCTTTAGTGGACAAAATGACAAGTGAAATATGGGGTCAACTATCAGTCATTCATCAATGAACCCATCCTGTCATCATTTGAATCTTGAGCACTAGGCAATATTAACCTTCATAACCCCGAGTTGCATAGGACAGCTTGGCGATGCCTAAGACTGACAGGCACAGTATCAAAGTAACTGTTGGGTGTCAGTGTTATAAATGCTTTCAGTCACATAAAGCCATGGATGAAATGGTACCAGCAATGATAGGCATTGGAAAAGCTCTTCATAAAAGTCTTATCCTAACTGCTTTACACTGAGGCTACTCTATGTACTCTTCAGACATAACATTTAAGGGCTATTCTTTGTGGAGATATTTTAAAACAGTTTCTAACTTTCCTCTCACACAGTGTGCGTCCTTATAATAGATAGTTTTGCCAAGTAAAGCTGCCAAGGGCCATGGCAAAGCTCAAGGCGATTTAATCTAATCATTATGATCTATATGAGTGGACAGAGCAATGTGGCCTCAATGTGTAGAGGGTACTTCTGTGACCTCGGCTGACCTGAAAGTTCATGGTCTTAAGTAAGTCTGAGATAAAGTTACATCCATTGGGAACTGGATGATATCCACTCACTTCCATTGCCTTGTGGGAAATGTGGTTGACACAAGGAACCGTGACTACTAACACTATACAATATTAACCGTGATACATGATCAGCAGGCTCCAAATGTAAACGATAGCTTTATCACGTTTGCTATCACTGTAAAATAATAACTGGAGGTAAGTCTCGCCACGTTGCTGTTTACAATGCCTGGAATTAAGAGAGGAATTAACCTCAGATTTCCATATCAAAGCAATATGAATTGAGCCATTTTCCCTGCCCTCCCTTTCTGGTGAAAAGAGAGAGGGGAAGGAGTCTGTAGAAGTAGCCTGCAGTGATATGCAGGCCATACAGGGCTCCTTTCTTACAGGAGCAACACTATAACAGAGAGAATCAGCAGCTTTCTACTGAAGCGAAGAATGAGATCACTGGGCTTTTTGTACAAGGTCAACTTCGAGGCAAGACACATCGTGTTTAAAATTCAGTCCTATCCTCACAGAGCACTTGAAACACACTGTGCCAGCCGGAGGAACCTGCTTGCCATTATGCAAAGAGGCGGTGGGCTTAAAGTAAATACGTAATCTTAATGAATGCTGAGATCTGTGGAGGTGGGAGTAGGGGGAGCCCAAGTCAAGTAGAGAAGGGTCAGAAACACAGGGTGAATAATCCTGTGTGTCAACAAGACACAACTAGCTCTCTCTATCGAATATGTAGCCATGTTTACAGAAAACAATTCAGTTTTTTACACAAGTTTTCTGACATCTGACATAATTGTTGAATCTCAAAATATGCAAGAGACCCTCGAAAAAATACATGTTTTTCATGTAAGAAAGTGTTGTTGAATGCCTGGTTTTAAGTAGAGGTTGAACAAAAGTAAGTTAAAATATTTCTGATGGAGATAAGAGGGGTGTAGGCTAAACCAACAGTTACTTTTGGATATAAATAAGGTAAGGTAATTATGTTTGTAACTGCTTACAAAGAGGATTACATTAAAATTGTAATACAATAAAATAATTGTGTAAATTGTTTGTAAATTATGTTCATTACTGCTATTGAAAAAGCCTGCCTACATTTGTTTTTTGTCTTATACATTGTGCCCTACTGTATGTCATTGGCCCCAAATTTTCTCAGATGCATAAATGTAAAACAAAAGGACAGCCATTAGATGACATGTCACACAATATAGGGGTCTTGTTCTGGCCCTGTGCCTGCTGGCGGTGTCCTTTGCTTTGCCCACTTTGCTCTGCGAGACTGCCAGGACATTGAGCCTGACACATCAGAACTGCTGCTCTCTTGGTGCCCTCTTTCATTCGCACTATCACAGAGTCAAAGCCTGCAGAGACGAAGCTGTCCAGAGACTGAGCCCTGCTGGGTTTGACTGGGCCAAGATCCGATCAAGCCTCGAGGAGAGGGTCATCCTCTTCCCTGACTTCTACTTGCTATGATCTCTGAACCGATTCTAAAAGGCCTCTGACTTGATTTGAGCAGACAGTCCCCCTTGAAAGCAGCCTTTGGTTTGGCTTCTGTAGCCTGGAACAGGAAGAGCAGGGTCAGGCTACACACAGGCAGGAGAAAGCTCAAGCAAAGGCAGTGTGAGGGGGGGAAACAGAGCTGATAGCCATGCTCCAGGTGCAGATGGCACACTGTTTTATGTGTGGCCTCAATGGATTATGTCAGCCAAGCTACTGGAGGCATAAAATATGGAGAGATCACACAAAAACATTGTCAACCAAAATTCAAAGATTCATTAACAAAGGTCATCTCCATGACAGCAAATGCCTAATAGACTGCCAAGTCACCATGAGGATAAAGCAGGCTGGATAAAGAAGCCTTTGAATAAAGACAGAATGTTTAATTTTACAATTTCACTAAAGGTTTGTATAACTTATGGAGCATGTATGCAATATGTTGTTGACAGTGTCTCATTAAGATTACATTTAAATTAGATTGAATTCACATACTTTAAATGCAATGCTTTATCCAGAGAACCACATCAAAACAAATTGTAGGTTGTAAACCTTCTGGACAAAATAAATAAAAGGGAGCACTTTGAATAAAATGGCACTTACTATATGAACTGAGTCAGGATATTTTATTCAAGGGTCCAATTACTAGCAAAGTAATACCGCTACTTCTGTACATTGGGATGATATGATCAAGGCGGACACTGCCCCTAAGGAGCCGGGGCTGCAGCAACCCTGAAAACCAATAATGGTCAGAGGTCAGAAAAGGGGACGCAAAGATCCAAGTCCTATCCTATTGTGTGACATGTTTCCTTCGCCTGCTCGCCCCAAAGGCTTAGTGTCAGTGTTAACACTTCAAACACTCAATATCTCCACAAAACACAAAGGACACAACTGCTTGCCATCCACATCATTTCTTCCAGGAACAGAGATATGGATCCTTTCAAAAGGTCACTGCCAGCTGAAGTTTCAATGATTAGGCAAAGCTTTGTTGTTTGACTTTTTTCCTCTAGAAAAATCTACCTTTAGGTGCAAATTGAGTAGTTTGTCCAATATTATAAAATAGAATTGAACCATATTTTATATGTCAACTTTAAATTGTAATGGATGGCTATTTTTCTTGGATAACAAGTGTATTATTCAAAGGTGGATAATCAAAATCAAATGTCAATGAGGAAAGAATATTCAGTCAGATAAAATAAAATAAATTGCCTTTTTTATTTACCATAATGCATATCTGTATTTGTAGTGTTATGGTTGATAGCCAAATAAAATAATTCTGCAATAATGATACAAACAGCGATAATGTATAAATATACAGCGGGCAGTTTGAGTGGGTGACTTTAACACACATTATGTTCCTTACTATAAGTTATTTTTCTCTTATAACAAGGGTGATAGCTTTCTCTGGAACTTTCCTTGTCCTGTCACTCTTGAACCCATGAATGATGTGCCCGCAAGCTACGCTGCCAATGAAGCTACTTCAACAGCCTGCTCCTGAATCAGTCAAAAGACAGCATTGTTACCAGAAAACTGAATCCGCTGTGTCCTCTCTTACACATTTATGGAATCATGCAGCAGAACACAGACAATGTCGTCGGCTAATCTCACAAGACCAGGATCCAATTTCAAGCAGGCACTGGTGATTCAAGAATCAATCTGGTTAGCTTCCTGTTTTTAGCCTGCTGCTGTTATACTCTGGGTGTAACTCAAAGGGATCTCCAGTTTCCCTGGATTGTGTTCCTGCTCCTAAGGTGGTGATAAAACACCTTATTTTATGGGTGGCTGATTACTCACTGTACCCTGATGTGTGTGTGCTGATACCAATCTTAGCAAGCACAAAACTAGAGGACTCTCCATATTTACAGTATTCTCCAATTTTGCATTTCCTTCCCAGTTACCATACAACCCCATACATAAAAAATAAAGAAAAAATCTGTGGCAGATAAATATATAATTGTTTGTTCAAGTGTGTTTTGCACAGTATGAGACCTTGCACCAAGTAGAATGCACTGCAGGCAGTCTCTTGAGGGAAGGTCTCATTTTCTGCCCCCTGCCGTGAAATATTCAGTCCGGCCTGAAATAATATGGGAATCGTTTCAAGGCTTAGCACTTTTCAAATATGCTGGCAATAATGGACAGGGCATCAAATGAAGCACAGCCTCTCCAAGCTCGGGGAGCAGAGGTTTTGAATCCACAGCCAGGGTTTCACATAACACCACAGACAGTTGAAGTGCTGTCTACATATAGTGTAGTGATTAGTTATTGGTGCGATGAGCCTGTGAATGTTTGCCAACATGGTTTCAGTCATACTGTCCAAGGTCCATTTGGTTTGAGGATATTTCATACAAATTTGTATACTAACATTATTTAAAAAAAAATCAAAATGATATTTCCATATTTCTCTGCTTTGCATATCATCAGACAATCTGAATTTCATACAGTCTTTAAAAGGAAAAGAGAGGGAAATCAAGAGTGCACCATAAATGCAAAGAGATGGAGTGCCGAAGAATGTTATAGAGGGGGCTTTGGTGAAAGGATTCAAGGATTTAACAATCCCACATCCTCTCAGCCTGTCCTTCATCTCTAATAATCAAGCTTGGCCACAGAATATCTCTCTGGATGGGAAAAAAACATGTTGCCTGTCCGCCTCTCACTCATCTTTAGACTGCCAGTCTTGGGTCTTCCTCTTGAAGTCTTCTGTCACATTTATGGCTTCAAACACTAAGCACAGCCTTTTTTAACTGACTGCCATGTCTTTAAAGCTAGATATCTTTTTTGTACTACATTAGCATGAGATGAAGGGCAGAACGTCTGATGCAAAGGAAGCCCTGAGAAGGCTGGACCACAGACAGTATGAACTTGTTTGTTGCTGTACACCAAAGGCCATGGAAACAAGCTAACCGTTTTCAGCTTAGGTGAAGTATAATGTATAAATCCATAGTATTCCTGCATATTCAAGTTGCACTCTTAGGAAAAAAACTAGTGCTTTTATTTAATGTATATATGGTTCAAAGACTAAAGTCACATTTAATTAATTTAAGGTTTTTTCAATTCAATGTTCACAAACAATACAGAGCATGGAGCAACGTTTAGGAAAAGCTACAGTGTCATCTCAGCATGCAAAATTATTTATAATTGATTAATATAATAACGTATCTATCTATCTTTCTATCCAAAATGTCTCGAGAAAAATTAGCTTTTTGTAAATTATATGTTTTCCGATAATTATATGCCCTATACAATTTAAAACCAAAGCTAAATAAATAAATGAATATATTTTTTCAAAAGTTTAGCATTTGGAAACTTGATAAAATATTGTGTGTATGTGCATGCCCGGATGATCAGTGACTGAAAGCTCCAGCGGAAAGAGCTCCTGTAGAGCCGGAGCGGCCACTGAGCGGCGCCGCAGCCCGCGACATGCTCACAGAGCCGGCTGTGCTTCCTCCTGCAACACGCTGCAGGCCAATCCGCTCACTCACTCCGGGTTGGGTTACAATGACAAGGGCCCTGTCTGAACCACGACTTTTAGAAAGATAATATTACAGGTAGGTGCAAGCCACGGACCGTGTCACTATCGATAGACAAATTAAGCATTGAAAAACAAGACCGTGACCCAGAAATTCTCGCTTTAATCGGGTCACCGTGCTCGTTTTCAGCACTGAGTGATAATGGCACCTCTCACTGTCCTTAGCATTTGAAGTCCCCTTACCGCAACCTGTAGCTTTTGGGGCAGTGAAAATTGTCCAGCTGGACACCTTGTTTTCCCCCCTATTGGAGCCTTTGTATGTTTCCAGCCATGTACACCTGCCCGCTGATAGCTTTCATCGTTTTTTTTTTAAGCTAGTTGAAGGTCAGTTCTCCCCTCTAATGAGCCGCTGTGAGCATTTGGATCAGCAGCGCTATAACCCAGCATGTAGATAAATGTGTAGGCTACAGACTCAATTCACTTGTAACTCTAATCTAAGTTAAATAAAAGTGTTGAATCAATTTAAATCAAGTAGAAAGGACACATTTTCTGCAAATTGAAACACTTTATTTTGTTTATTGGTTGGTGCTTTACTTATCAGTCTCACTATACAGTATGTTGGTTTCAGCCTACCTAAGTTGCAGAATTGACAACATTAACACATCATTTTAACCCTTTTGTTAACTCTGCAATATGCTGGAGGACTGTAATGATTTGATTCAAGTGAAAAGCTGCAGTAAAAGGAGGATAAATGTCTTTATGTTGCACATGAGGGAAATAGCATAGAAAGTACACGTTAGCTTGTGGGGTGTTGAAAGAAATGCTAAGATGCAAGCAGAAATGCCTCTGAAATAGGCCGAAAAGAGAGTCTTTTGCTCCTACAGCGTTTTGTTCAGGGTTCAACTGAGAAAGCCCAATGCAAAGTGGGCCTACAGCCAACTGGGATGGATTCTAGGGTGGAACCTAAACAGATGGGAAATAGTATAAAGGTGAATACAAGGTCAATCTGAGCTTCAGTGATAAAGCTGTGGGCACTGCTCATAGCAGTGTTTTAAAAGTTGACTTAAGAAAACAGATTGTGTGGTCAGAATAAACTCTTAAGACCATATTGGGCCTTTTTTTGCCAAGACTTCTTTTGTTTAGATTGCCACAGGCGGAAACAGCAGACACCAAATGGTCAAAAAATTGTTACCATTATGTTTGTCTGGAAATCAGCAGAATGGGGGAGTTGATTTCTAGCAGGTGGTTTTTCCTTTGTCCCCTTTTTTTTGTTCTAACCCAGATTTTCATGTTTAACAGGCCCTCTGCTGATCCATCTCCCAGTACACAAGTGAGACGGAGGAGGTTAAAGCACTCTGAACGCATGGGACTATATTGCAGGTAATTAATATGTCAGCTCAATGATGAACTTTGTCAATACATCTATCACCACACTTACTTGTAACTGGAGTAGCTCGTGGGATGCTGCAGAGAGCGCAGACTGAGAGTACATTTGTCCATTAGTAAACACTTCATAGTGTGTGTTGTGATTGGGGAGGTAGCGGGGCTCCTCTCTGTCCAGTTGCAGTCATTTTCTCCCGTCACCTCCTCATCGCTGTAAAAACACTTGCTGTGGTTTGGTAGATTAACAGAGAGCCCCCTAATGGAGTAATTACACCGAGCCAAACATCTATTTTTCACCTGTGCTCTGCCATTATTCTCTGTCCCCTATCCACTCCATTGGAAGTCACTTACTCTCCTTACAATGAGTTATCATTGACTGCCATTTAGACGTTCTGGAGCAATTTGTCTTACTGAGGCCATGCGCTGGCCTCATTGCAAAGAACAATCATTCTCCCTCCAATATATAAAACATTCATGGGGAAAAGGAAGAGAAAATGCCCCACAAACAGATAGTAGAGAGTGGCTAATAGATACTATAAAGGTGACAGACAAGGAAAATAATGTAGGAGATTACTCGAGTAGGAACAAGCCTGCACAACCAGTACAAAAGCTTCAGGGACTGCAGTGCTGGAAAATAAATCCTTCACCAGACAAATGTGTTAAATGGGTAGTATGTCAGCTATGGTGGTGGTAAGTACTGTTGTTGCAAACAAACTAAATTCTCAATTTAAATTTTTATTCTGAATCTGGATTTTGCCATTGTAATGCACTATTCATTTTATTTGTTTTATTGCCACATTACGTAAAGGTTTAGCCATTCTAGTAGTGTAATATTAAGGTCAATTTTTTTCCCTCTTTTGGTTGGGTTTTCTTTTACCTTTGGATGGTTATTGATTGACTAATCATTATTATCCAACCCTGTTTTCTCATGCTTTAGAAAATGTGTTCCTATACAGTACTTTATGTAAAGAGGAGACCCTTTTCCTCTGTCCATGGTCTGTAGGTCACAGTCATTTTACCAGGGGACTCTGAATTTGCACAAAACCAATAGCAGAGAATATTACATGAAGTTTCTAGGAATATAATCGATGTACATGGCTAGCTTTTCCCCTTTTTTGAGTGCAGAAACTGTTATTTTTGTTGCATTTATAACCTTTAAAGAACGTAGTTTTGTTTTGAACACAATATTATAGCTGCTGGTAAATAATTAAACTATGAATCTGTTTAACACACTGTTCTTCGAAGAAAAGCATTGGTTTTAGACAGTGGCTTGACTGCTGTAGACCATCCAGCAAACACCCCATTCAGTTTCCCCAGACAGGGTTAATCACGTCTGTAACTGAGTGTTTCGTTAGATTACTCTCTCTCACTGCTTAACACAATGACAAACAACCATTATTCTTTTTCTCTGCACTGATAATCGGGACAACTTAAACATTTCTTACTAGCACAAGTGAAACCATTAATCCTCAGTGATACTGCTGATAAGTGGTGACTTTCGAGTAATGGCCCTGTCACCTTAAAAAAAAGAGAGAACATTTGAACAATTAAAACAAGATGCCCATTATATTTTGCGTGTCCCATCTCTTTGTGTCATCAGAAGAGATCCGTCAGTGGTAATAGGCAAAAAAATAACATGGCTTTTTGTTAATAATAGATCCTGGGGAAAATGTCCTCCATACACAGAGGATCACTTTAAATACTATTAATTGTAGAAGGCACATTTTATTAATGCTTATAAACATTACATGGAAGTTCACTTTACCTACTGTAGAATTGCAAGTGTCAGTCAAATAATCACGTTACATTTGATAAATCTGTTACTATTTTGATATTTCTTATCCAAAATGATTGTATCACATTACATTTTGGCCCTATGTTCTTCTGATGAGTATAATTGTCTACAGGTGAAGATGCTTTATGTCTCTAAAGTCAAAGAGGCAGTAAACATGAACAGCTAGAGAAGGCATTAAAGGTGAGTGTTTAATTAAATAAAAACCACAGCTGAAAGCCTTAACATAGTAGTGTTACAGGAACATACCAAGTAGTAGCACACTAATCCTATATATGTTTATATATAGGGCCATAGATTGATTTTTAATCAGACTGTGATGTTATTATCTTTCACAAAATAATGACACACTTTTATGTCCTCTAGTTGTATCTGCAGGCAGTCTAACTTTACTGTGGTGTGTGTTGTTGCTGTAAAACACCAGTAACACTGCAATACTTTACATAGGCTAATTGGTAATTCACTCAATTAGATCGTATTCACCATCATGTGTTGCTATTGTCATTATGGCTGTCCCCAGCACTAATCAGCTGTTGATGTAGCTTCATAGAGGTGTTACGCTATAACTGACAGGAAGATGATAAACACCCATAATTGGGTTTTTGATTGATTATGATTTTAAATTATTTTCATTTAATCTAGATCTAGATATATATACATATATATATATATATATATATACTCTGTCACATTGTTAGCCTTATCGTCATCGGTAACAATTTGAAGACTGAATTGGAGTAAAAAAGGAAAACATGCCTACTTAATTTCTCAAGTTCAGAAATCTGTTACAGTAGAAACATTTGTATCCTTGTTTGTTTCACCAAACACACTGACTAATACAGGACACTCGCTGAGAATCGAAATGTAACTACCGTAATTAGCCAGTTGAATCATTCTAGTTAGTACATAACATCCTTTGTGGAGAAAAACTCTTTCAATACACTATTTTGACTAGATATGTCATTAGTTTTGAATTGAAATCAGAATGGGTTTGATCAAACCTTATGCTAAAATGATTGGGAATTGAAACATCTAAACAACTCCAAGTTACTACTGTGTATTTCTCGTAAAGAATAGGCTTTGCTGCTCATACAGTTGACTTTGATACAAACAACAATAACTATTATGTTGTATGCTAAGTTTAGTGTTGGCCCCTGCCCCTGCTGAGGGCCATCTGTTAAGACCAGTTTCAAGAACTACCTTCTAGATCAAACCTTGAGTATTATTATACAATTTGTTTTTTATACTTGTTAGAATCCTGCTATACTATTATTGTATCTGTTAGTGTCTCATAACTTACTATTCTTTGGCTGCGACACAAACTTGATGCTCAGTATTTCTATGGCAGTAGCTCTGTTTTGATCAAAGGGGTTCAGGGGCCCTAAGTTTCAAATCCCCCAAAGCCCATTTTGGCGACTCTTTGTTTAGCCCATTGGCATTCTGACCCCATGCTTCTCAGACTTTGAACTGAAAGCTTGGAAAATCCGTATCGCTTCTTTAAACACATTATCAGTGGGCTAGGTTTTAAGAATATCACTAATCATCTTAAGGTTTTAGTGCAGTGTGGCAGTATCGTTCGAGCCTCGGGCCCCTTTTACTGGCATGGGCACCGTTAGACATTTTCTGTGAAATATATGATAACTTAATGGCAGCAAGTGTTCTGTAAGTTTATGCATTTCATATTAGAGCAGCATACATCTACACTGCTGGAATAATTCACTGTTAAAGGGAAATTGTTTTAATTTTTACAACATACCTTTGGAGTTATACTCAGTTTTGTTTAAAATATGGCACTTGAATGAAGTTTGATGTTTCTAATAACAGTTCATGTGAGGCATGTCTGTTTGTAGCATCTTAAAACAGAGACCGCCTAGTATGTATTTTTAACTCTCAGTTCGCTTAATTATCTTTAAGATTTGGCTGACTTTGTTTAATCTTGCGAACACACATCCGAAGATTAAATGGAGTTTTATTTAAACTGTTGGTACTGTAGTTTAATAAGTCATTTGCATGCTACTCTTGATGAATTGGTCTGAACTTCATACATCTTGATAGACTAATGCAGCTCATGCACAATATACAAGGTCTATAAGTGGAAATATGAGGGGATCAGATTTCTGTGGAATATGCTTGATGCTAAGGGTCGCATAATCAGTTCTTGCTAACATTTTGAACTATTGTCAAGCTGCTGGAATTTCAGTTTTTGCAGACTCCATTTTTGTTTACTGTATCTACTATATTGTTTGGAACATTTTGTGACAGGTACAATCCATAGCAGTGCTATTCAATACATTTAAAGACAACCTACCACAACATTGGAAATCGGAAATACAACGTTTGAAACTACTTTTTAAGAGCAGTCTGATGTTTTACATTTTTATTATGTAATTGGACATATGTTTTATTTTTATATTGAAGATCACGCTCTTTAGCGAAACTAAATAGCCGTAAATTGAATTGAAAACGTTTGTTAAGTTGTTAAAAGACAAACCAATCAGGTATGTTTCTGAACACATTGAGCACTACCTGCATGAAAATTGTCCATATGTCAGGAGCATCTGCTTCCTCCTAATGAATGCTATACACTACCTGCAGTGCAACGTGTACGAGTTGATGATGATGATGATGATGATGATGATGCTGATAAACATTTAGCATTCCAGGCTAGTTAAGATAAAAATATCTTGTGACAACATAGGACCATCTCTTTGTGCTGGTCTTAAGAATGTGTGTGTCTGTGTGTGCACAGATTATTGCATGCACGTCTGTTTGTCCCCCTTAGCTCCTCTCACACCTCCTCAATCTCATCAGCCCCCGTGCTTTAGAGTTGGCACCTTGAATCACATTGTCTTCATCTGGAAATATTTCAGCTGCATTTCTGCCACTCTAAAGGGAGATAAAGATAAAGGAGAAGAAGGTAAAAACACACCCTGTTGTGTGAATTCTAGAGAAGGCCTTGAACCCTGCCATTCATCCCTTTCACTTCATCAGCTGAGTCTAATTGCCAGAGAGGACAGGATACCCAGGGCCCAATTGTTCCTTATCCTCTTTGGAGCCTCTGAGGCATGAAAAGCGAAAGGCCTGCTTTTGATCTTTTTTTTTGTGAGTTTTTTTTTCTTTTTTTCTGTCATGCCCTACTATCCTTTCCCTTAGAGTGAGCCTATCCTTTCACACTGTGCCCCCTTCTTCAACCACGCAAAATAATTATCAAGCTCTGCTTCATCAAATAATGGTAGATATTGGAGGTCATGATGGGGAGGGCCAGAGGTCTGCCGGGGTGGCCTTAGGATGCGGTAGAGCTCCCAACTCATCTTAAAGGCATGCTCCTTAGCTGTAGCTACCTTTATATACCTTGACCCCGGTTTTCGTTTGTCTGTCCTAATGAGACCCTCTCATGCAGCCGATGCAATAGAGGTCTTGCAATGGCAGGGTTGGGAGGCCAAAGTACAATGAGACAGGGCTGTGCTCAGACAAGGGGCGCATCTGTGCTATCTTGGAAAAGAGCTCATGCGTCTCAACGCCCCATAGGCGCTAAGAGCGGATCTATTGACACCTACTTGTCCTTTGCGGTCATCACCCCTCTGTGAAGAAGCAGGCACACCCAAGTTCTTGTTAGAAGTAATTCTTGGCAGAGTATTTAGCGAGGCAAAGTGCTTAACTCGGTTTGGGTGGCCATGCGGTGTAAGGATAAAGAATGCAGCTTTGTATTAATGAAAAATTCCTTGGACCCAAAGACATGACAAGGGATGTCAAATACCAATTTGTCTAAAGCAAACAGTCCTCATAGATAGATAAAGAAAGAAGGGCACCGTTGTCTCTCTTAATGCTCAATTCCACACTTTTTTTTGGTTTAAAAGCATGCTTTATGTTGTAGGTAATTACAATTTTTTTTAGAAAGTGCTTATTCAGAACTGTTTTTTATCTATGTTTTCCTGAGTAACTGTATGGACTTTGCCATTAGCCATGGCCAGAAATGTTTTAGAAATTGAGAGAATAAATGCAAGTTAAAACCCCTGCTGATTTTAAGAAGAAAACAAAGAAATCAATGTGTAAGGAACAATGAGACCAAAGATAGGCAACCTAGCCACCTATCTAACTTGACAAAAGGGACAGCAGGATATACAATAAGTAGAGCAAAATGACAAATAAAAACACAAGTAGGCAAACAAAAACCTTTAAGCAATCATGTTAAGCACGCCTAACATCTGAGCACTGTGCGAGAACAAAGCAGGGCTCCTGTCAGAGCATCGATCCACTCCTGAAGGCACACACATCCATAGCTCTCTGATTGCTCCCTGCCTCTCGCGCCTCTCTCCCCCGCGCCTCTAACTCTCTCTGCTCCCGCTCCTTTCTGAGAATGTTCTTATCGATCTGGCCTACTTCGCTGGAGTTAACTCACTGATAAAACCTGACCAAGGGCTTCCAATGGCCTGACAGAGTTTGGAGAGCTGGTGAGAAGGCAAAGATAATAAGAATACAAAAGTAGTCGCTTAAATCACAAACATATTTTATCCTAATATTGACTTAATGTTGAGTTCACTGTTCAGACATATCATTTGTTATTCAAATTAGCACTTCTTTATTTAAAAGAAAATGTTTTTAACTGTAAGAGAATTTTCTTTAGATAAGATGGTTTTCTAACAAATGATCCCCATCTGAAACGTTTGAAATGACTGTGGGACTCGAACTTAAGTTACAATTTTAAAAAGTAATATTTTAGTCTGTAGTCAAAACCAAACACTAATGTGATGCACTATTTGGAAATATTGATCATATATATACAAACTATTTTCCATTGTCTTTGTTTCACTCACTTGGTAATTCTACACATGGTTGTCGATTAGTAAGGAACGACCAACGTTTGAGTATGGCATTTCCAGTAAAGTGTTTAGACCTTCTGGTGTATGCTTCTATTCTTTAGCTGACTCACTGAGATTGGAATTGTACTTTTCATTTTCACTGCCTTTTTCAGAAATAGCGCTTGAAATGTAAAATCAGGAGTACGATAACCAAATTGGAACGGTGCTGATGTATTCAGTAGCTTTAGTCATTTAGTCATTCATATATATATATAATTGCAGTTGTCTGACATCATGTAATGCAAAATAAAACTACTGAGCATTTGTCCAATGACTCAATTGCTTGAACTACTAGTTTGCATCTGAAATAGAAATGTTCAATAATTTGTATTAATTGTATTCTGCAATCAGTGATCTATATAGTATTTTCCTAACTAATACATACATACACAAAAAGAGTAACTAAAGTAATATTGTTCTTGTTCAGTTTATTGTAGATCCCAGACAATCAGTGTTTCTTAACCAAAAGTGACTCATGTTTTGTGTATCAGTGTGTGTGATTGTGTCTCCAGAGTGTGATTACATTGTATGTCAGCGTGTGTATATTTTTGCAAGTGTGTTGTGCTGTCATGTTTGTAACATTCCATGTGGGAGGGTCTGTTGATAAGTAAGCCATCTGTAGTGTTCTGCAGCACGACATGTTGTAAAGCGAGATTTGAGAGTGTGGAGAGACTTGACTTGACAAATCTTGGCACATAATGAGACAGAAGGGAGTAAAGGCAGAAGTCTGTCCAGAGATAAACAATTAGATTTGTCCCTGAGGTAAAGGCCAGGCAATGCAAGAACTCTCAGACTAACAAAATCAATATGGCTTCCAGTAAGAACACTCAGGGGGTAGAGTGATGAAGAGGTTATCATTCATTTCTCAGATTAGGACACACATACACAACAAGTACCAATAATGCTTTAAACATCAATTTGATCTCCAACATGAAAGCTGCTCGTCAGTGATGAATACATTTAAAAGTATGCATCTGATATTCAGCTATCTGTCAAACGTCCTTGGTCTAATGAGACATGACAACGTATATCAACAGGGACACTGAACTGAGATTATCAAGCCAGTTTACTTCAGAAGCCAATTGTGAGAGGATCTTAAAGGAGACAGCATTTGGGAATGAAGCTTTCACACCCTCGGATAAAACCACAATGGAGCATGAGCCATAGACGGAGTGGGCAGTCCCTTCGCGTTGCATCGCCTCTCAGGTCCTGCCCAGACTTGAACGTCTAATCTAACATCTCACCACTGTTCCCAGCAGGCTTCACAAGGGTAGCACTGCCAGGGCAAGGAGGGTTGGACTGTTGGGGGGAGATGGGAGGGCGAGGGCGCCGTCCTGCTCTCAGCTTGCACAAGCTTTAAAGAAGAAAACAAAAAGATAGGGCGAAGGGTTTTGGGGTGGAAGTGGGGGACGATCACAACTTGTGTGCAACTGCTGTTAGGCAGGGCAGCCTCCTTAGAGACGCCTAGTCGCTGACCATAAAGGTGTGAGCCGGAGCCGAGGCCAGCCTGTCGCCTCATCTCCATGGAGACGGCAACGTGTCACCCCAGTGGGCTTGTCTCTGCTGTGGCCTGGAGCAGCAAGAGCACTTGGGGATGTGGCCCGGCCATCACCTGGGCTCCAGGGGACCAAGAGCCACTGCTCTGATGACCTTCAACAACCTGCCAGTCTGTCATCTCGGTTTGGGGAATAACAAGAAATAAATCAGCTGGGGATTTGAGTAGAGACATTTTTTACTGGGCCATTGTATCTTTGGAGGAGGCTCTTTGTTCCAGTGGGAATGAACTATAGAGAAGGAAGTTCTTTCACAACATTAACCCACTTGATTTAAAAAAGTTCTCCTTTGCGAATATTATCATTTAATTTCAAGACATACTGTAGATACAAAGTCTACTTATATTGTACATTGGCATTTGGTTATTCTCCTGCTAGTAATTCTATAAATATATATATGACCAAACAGGAAAAGGTAACATGTTAATTGGATTAGAATATTATCATATCGATTTGTCAAACTCAGTCTTTCCTTCAGCAAGTAACAACACAATAAAATCACTACTGGACTGAAATCACCACTTGAGTCTGCAACATTTTGGTAAAGAAATGTGTTGAGTCAAAGCTGTTGCTTTGGTTGTGATGACAGTCAATACATTTCAAATGTGCACAATCAATTGTGTTGGGGCTTCAGCTTATTATTTAATTATGAATTAATCTGTTATGTATTTTTCTGGATTTGTAGAAAATATAGTAGAAAATACTTCCCAATCACAATTTCCTAAAGCACAGGTTCTTTTGTTTTAGCTCTTGTGGTCGCCATCAGTTCTAAAGTCTAACTACGTCAAGCACAAGTTGCTTTGGGTAGTGTACAAAAAAGTGTTATGTTAAATTCCCCATTATTTTTGATATGTGCATTGATATGCGTTGTTTGTCTTTTTCTACTTAGGCAACACTTTTTTAGGTCTCACCAACACAAACATCAGTAAAGAAAAATGAAAAATAAAGAAGCTTACTTTTTTCTTTATTCTTCTTTCTTTTAGGGGTGTGGACACTGCAGTAGCAACAAACCTAAAACAAATATTTGCATAATCAGAAACATCAGACAAATTCCTGTATAATTGCTATTGTTGGTATCGGTGTGATACATTTTTGCCAAATCGGATCTAAAATCTTCATTCGAGTGTAAAGCTGCGCTATCCCAACCATTCCCTGGAGACACTTGTGTTGCATTATCTGACAAACCAATACATGGGACTCTGTGGAAAAATCTGTGCTTTCTTCCTTTCAGCCAAAAAGAAAGAGGATTTTGAATGGAGTGGTGATTCTTTATGCAGAGCTGAGACGCGACACCTTCGGTGAGAGATGGCGAGCCCTAATAATACAGAGCTGTACAATGGTTCTGACAGGCGAGCAATAAAGCAATCAGGGTCCCAGGCATTCCAAATCTCTTTACCGCCCACCCTCTAACAGACTGAGAGATGGGCGGCTGACCTGTGGGCTGTCAATCATGGGGGATACCTGCTGGAGCCTGATCAGGGAGAGCTGAGGGCACCAGTCCATCAGATCTGTTTTCACACTCCAGACACTAACATTGCAAGCATAACCACAGACACAAAAAGCCCCACCGCCTCGCTCTTAATTAGGAGATGTGGGTGCATTGTTTGGGGGGGTCTGGACTTGTTTGGTTTAAATGGGTATGGGAGTGTCTTAGATATAGGGGGATAGTAAGTGGAATCCCAGTGAGACAGAGAATAACCTTTTCCCTTGATTTAGGAATCAGGCATTGATCTGTCACGCTGTTTTGTACAAGCAAGAGCTCTTTCAGCATTGCTTCTCTGTGTGTGTATGTGCGATACGTGTGTGGAGGTCTGAGAGAGGGGGGGTGGGTAACGGAGGCTTGTTCATTAGCTGTCTGTAGCCCATTCCAGCAAATAGATCACCATAATACTGTGGTTAGTTAATGGCTTTCTGGTGTTTTCTCTAGAGTCTTCCTGTCTGAGGGCTTACTGCTAAAACTCCTCAACTGTTTTCTCCTCCTTTTTCCAAGTGGCGAGTCTTGTGTTCTGCTGCCTAACTCAGACAATTGGCTTCAGCCAGCGGCCAAGTCTGTGAGCAGTCTGGCCGCTTGGACTCACATTAGAGAACTAAAAGCAACATCACAAAAACATGCTGATCTGACATTCTTCCTCATATAGTGACTGGAATCATTCTGGTTCTCCTCAAATAAAACACCCCATGTGTGACAGGGAAGGCTCCCACAATAGGGAATTGTGTTGTTGTGTACCTATAGGTCTAAGTATAAAAATGTGTCATACATGGCTATATACATTAAATGGTCTTGACTTGACGCTGTCTTTGCATTTGGCCTCTTTTGCAATGAAGCTCCAGTTTCCACCATTATTCAGAACTAGAGGTTGGCTGTTTGAGTCCCCGTATGGACTGCTGGCTGTAGAGGTGCCAGTTCACCTACTGGGTATGAACAGGGTGCCCTTGAGCAAGGTGATGTATGTGATGTATGATGGCTGAACTTGTGCTATGATCCCTGTAAAATGCATGTCTGTGGTTTACAGGGATATTTTTTTTTTAATGTTTGAATTGTCCTGTGTTCATTGAAAATAAAACATATTATCTACTGTATATCATTTGTATATAAAAAAACGTTTCTGAGAATATCAGATGGCGATATAACATAAATACAATCTCATGTAGGTCCTGAATTGGAACCATTATCATGTTCCTTTAGGAAGTTTGTTGTTTGTTATGTCTATATTTCACTTAAAATGTGTATTCAGCCGTAGGCCATAGGCATAATTGCTTGTGCTATTACAGCAAATTATTCGTAATGCATCGCTTGCTAATTGTGACTCATTGAGCCTTTTCTCTAAAATACTTCTATTTTTTTCTTGACATTTCGTAATGCTGTTTTGAGGTTTACAGGAAGCAAACAAGTGTAAATCTGGTCACTCAGTTGCTGTCAGGTGACACATTTCATTTTGATCAATGTAGTTACTAATTGAGGGTTTAAACATCAACCTAAGCTTGTTGTTACTAGGTTTGGGAGCTATGTTTTATAATGATTACATCTGATTGCATTATGACATTTTTCAGTTATTTTCGATTTGGGAGATTGAGTATAATACGATTGCTAGGCAACTGACCAAAAAAAGGTTGTCTTTTTTTTATGAAAAAGGTGATTTTCTTGGTAAAATCTGTATATATTTGGTTAAGAATTGTTAGTCATCATAACTTAAACTACATTTTCAGTATTAGTTAAATGTATAGAATGTTCTAAACACCACAAGAGTAGGCATTTGTATGTCCTTATTAAAACCTTTTTTAAAGAATTTTCAGATATTCCATTGGGTTAGTTTTTAAGGGCAGCAACTTTATAATTTCTTTATATTAATAAGCCATAAACCATTGCATGCTGTGTGAAAGGCTTATTCTTTGAGGAACTACTTTGGAAGTTGTTGACATTATTTGGTTTGAGACCATCTTGAGAAGAGCACTGTATGTATACAGTAACTGTATGCCGTGGTGTGTGGCAGAGAGGACTCTTGCTGACTAGTTTTAATGAGAACCATGAAGTCTCGCCCCTCTTTGCTAGCTTATGGGATAGCTGTGCATGGGGAAAAGTGAAAGTTCAATGATGGAAGATGAAAGGAGTGGATTTTTACCTCAACCATATTTGAAAACGACTGATGAGTTTTGCAGAAGTCTTTACTTAAACGTTCCCTCAGTGGTCCTCATGTAGACCCCCCCCCCACACACACACACACATCATTTTGTGTAAAGAAAGACGTTTTTTGTTCTTGCCAGATCTCTGATGTCATCTTTTACTGAGAACATGCATGTGATTTTCTGCAGCTGGAAGAGCAGCCCATATGCATTTTACATCAACCTTAGTTATTTTTGGGTCAGGGAGAAGCAGGGTTTACTGGACCATTCACAATCTGACACTGAAGTCTGGTTAACACTGGGTTTCTCTTCCCATGCTCCTGTCCGCTGACAGCAATATCCCCTAAACACATCTAGCCTTTAACAAATGTTATATCCTGCTGTATAACTAAACTTAGATGTCTGCATTTAATGTTTAAACCTGATGTCAAAACGTTTGGTTTGGTTTGCTGCCAATGTACATGGTTCAATTTCATGAATGTATTGGAGTCTATTTTTTAGAGGCAAGTAGTTTGACACATTTCCATTTTTTACAAAGGAAATGTGTTCTAGTTTATTCACACCCTGTTGATTTTAACAGTTGATTTGTTCTCGAAAAGGTTAGAATATGTTGGGCTGTTTACAGATACTACTAGATATAGACACCAGTTTTGTTTCTATGTCGTGAACTGCACTCATCAACTTTGACTGAAGCTCAATACAAAGTAAATGTATTTTATTCCAAATGTGAGACTTTGTGCTTTCCAGGTCATATAAATAGTAATAAATGAGTCCTGTTTGAGATGGAAAGAAAGTAAATCATGCTTGAATCATACTGGCTGGCCATCTTGTGAAACTCTGCGTGAAAGTTTTGTTCATTTTCCCATTTCTCAACTTCAACATGAACACACCGCAAAACAAACAAACCTGAAAGCCTGCCCCGACAACGTCTTCCTTTTATTGGCAGCTGATACATGAACAAGAGGTTGTCTTGGCTGAAAAAAGCAACTGCTGAGGCGTTTCTGGACCTCCAGACCTTTGTGACCAATGGCGTGTCATCCCTCACTTTGTCATGTTTAACTAAAACCAATCCCCATTCAAAGCAGCATCCATCAGTGTTAGTTGAGAACAATGACAGATTGCCTTTCTGCAGCACTCAAAGCATCTGGATCCTTTCTCTACTCCCCCTCTTTTATGTATGGTAAACAGCCTGAATAACAGCTGGGCAATGAGAATTTACAAGTTAATCAATTGTTTGTTAGGAGCCACAGCGATGCCCTGTACCAAACCATCTGCAAGTTAATGTTCATTTACCATGCTAATTTTACTATCCGCAACAGCGTATCTATTGATTTCTTCTAGAGAGATTTATCCACACTAAACATTAGCCTTTATCTTAAAAATAGCACCTACATTAAAGATGTGAGTGTTCAATTTAGCCTGTGAGGAATAAAAAGTTAAGCCAACTGAACAATGAATTCATCTGGTGCTAACAAACGTTTGCCAAAACAAGCAGAAAACTATAAGAGCAGTACCACTGGGGTCTCATGCGGCTCCAGGATGTCCTGGAAGTCATATTAAGTTTCACACAATGTTGATGCGCCTAGTTAAGCACTGTTTACCCTGGACACTGTGTTTCCTGTTAAAGTCAAGTTGCCTTTGTCTCTCCTCCCAGGTGTTTGTGCCTGTGGCAAGGTCTTGGTCTTTTGTTCCCTCCCGCTCCCTCGTGTCCACCACAAGATGACCGGCATGAACACCAGCCTCAGACAGGTCAGTCAAAAGTATCCCTCAACACACAGCAGTCTACACCATGAGCTCTAGTCAAATGTCACCACATGTACTGTATTCATCATTAAAAACTAGTTTGAGCATTAGATGCATCTGTTATTTATTCTTAAAATGTGTAATACTAACAAGAAAGCAGACTGAACACAGGAAACATAAACAATAAAAAAACACAAGCATCTCCTTCCATTTGCTTGTGACTTACCTTCCCCAAGAAATAAGTAACGCTATTTAATAAGATGGCAGAAATTGATATTAACAAACCTTAATCTGACAATAAAATGTTGAGAGAACTCATAAATACACAATGGAACAGCAACGTCTTTGAGAACATGCAGAAATTGGAAAATATTTTTTTATTAAATGTTCCTATTTTTTTTGGCTATGCTATCTTGGCAGCCTTGAGCCAGTGTTAGGATAAGGGCAACATTTACAACTGAGCTGTGAGCAGTGGTATTCACCTTCCCCTATTTCCCGGCTGCAGCACACAAACCGCACGCTACTTTATTTATAATCCAACCAACCTCAGTGTGTAACTCTTGCCCCGTGCTCTTGCTCGCATCACACAGTGAGGTCACTTCCCTCTGCACCTCCACCACTGCTCTTGCATTCCAACATGGCTCTAGGACAGCAGCCCAGCAAAGCTCTATACTCCTCAAATCACAAAGAGGCCCAGATCAGAGCCGAGCTGGACGCGAGCCAGGATCCAGGCCCTCACAGCCCAGGCAGCTGGGGGCAGCCTATAATAAGTGGGAGACAATGAGAACTAGCACACCTCCCACGCTTTGCATTTGGATGTCGATATAGAATTGAAATTAAATTGTTTCATAGGTTTCACTAGACCACACTAATTATGAAAATATATTATAACCGCTGGTGGGTTTAGCAGATATTTACATTAAGGATATATGTTTAACATAAAAGACCTCAAATTAAGAGAATATGTATTATTCAAATCACTATAGTGGGTTTTGAAAGTGCAAAGCTATAAAGGACAAAGATTAATACAATTCACATCAAAGAAAGAGACATTCTTGAGCTTTGATATTGCTTGAACTTTGAAAAAGTGCTGAACTATATATTCCTTTCTTGTGAATTCATAGGCAAGCTTACTTATGGATGTGCTGCTACACTTTTTAAAATCCAAATTTCATTGAGCCAGACAAAAAAAAACTGGGCAACTTAACTGTTTTTCCAACAGTCTTCAAAAACATGTATGTACAATGTTATTCTTTCACATGGGGGAAAGTAGACATATTAAAGGCATTTTATTTTTAATGAATAATAATGAACAGTTCACTGTGATGTAGACGGCGGTGGTGCTTTAATGGTCCCTTGTAGCCTCTTAAGCCTCTGGTGATAAATCTCACACAGGCTCACTCGTATAACTAAAACCCAAACCTCATTCAACTTCACATCCATCAGTGTTTGGCTGAAAGCGATGACAAAGCACTTTCAATTACACCAGTAACTGACTCTGGAAACAGTTCATAGCAGGGTCCAGGCTCCAAGACTAAGGGACACACACGAGGGGGAGGGCAGAATGGCTGGTGGGGCATCCGTTTGACTTGCTCCCAAATAATAAAAAGGGTGGTGTGACTCTGGGACACAAGGGATGCCGCCAGCACCGCGAACCCAAGGACAATTCACCTATTTTGTGGGCTGTCACCCCTGTTGTCTGATTTATGGTTTGGACATCCTTCCTATGACCCATTCGTCCATCAACTGGGCGCTATAAGGATACTCTTGTGATCAGAGGCTGAAGTATCAAAGCGTCCTCAGTCAGGGCCCTTGTGTAGTACCAGAGGGCCTCGCTCTCCTGAAAGGGGAGGGATGCCGTTGGGAAAGGAGAGCGTTGCAGCAGCAGAGGAGAGCGGTTCTTAACCCTGAGCACCAGAGGATAGAAGAGCTTTTTGAGAATCCATCAACTGTAAATGCCTCATTCTATAATGTTGGTGTTTTCTTTTCAATTTTTTCCTCCCAATTTGTAATTATATTATGTGGAGTGTGTGCTCTCTAAAAGTTAACATGGCAGTGTTTAATTGGAGTGATTTTACTCATAATTGCATGATCCTCTCTACCACTTTTAGCTTCCACTTTATTTGAATAAGCGGGCTAATTTCAGAATCCATCCTCAAAATTAATCTGTATAGCTTACTTAATATGGAAGTTCAAAAATGAAATAATTGAGAAAATGTAAATCTGCTTTGAATAATGGGAGCCTTAATCATCAACAAAAACAGCAAACGCCAACTATGACGGCACCAGTCAGGGAAACATGTAATGCAGCAGTAGATAAGTGATGATCATTTTCTCTCTTTTAAAGATATTTTATTACATAAATAAAAACAGAGTGTGATCCTCCAGAGAGCCTGATCTTTTAAAGCAGCTCTGACTCCAACCCCCCTGATGAAAGGCCCACAGTAACATCAGGAGTCCAGAGCCTTTACTCTCTAACTTCAGGCAATTATGACACAGAGGAGATCTTTGCCTTCTGCACTCAAAAACAAGAAGAAAAAAGGCTTCCCTTTTTTCCAAGCTTAGTTGTAAAAATAAGCTTGCTCTCCTCAATTGCCGTCACCTCGTGCCCTTTGCAATAGCAGCAAGGATGTATCGGAACAAGCCATGGGGCAAAACAAATCACTTGTGATTTACAGAATTATAAAGATTTTAATAGCTGCGATGTTTCTCTCTCAGATTGGTCTTTATTTCCAGGAGTCAAAGTTTCCTGGAAGCCCTAGGCTTTTTAAAAGCAGTAATTGGCCAACAGAGAGACTAAGGATCTCCCTGAGTGATTGAGTGTATTTGTTGCTATGAACTTGAGGGTATCACTCTAAAGATCACAGGTCCAGGTTGTGAGAGCCTGCAACTTGTAAAGCACAATTCAGTTTGCAGCAGCCGTGGAATTCAGACTACTTTTCAAAGCATTTTTGTTTAAAGTTCTAACCTTTTTGTAGAACTTGATGTTTTTTTTGCTGATTAGTTCTGTTTCTAAATAATTCAGCATAAACTAAGGGGCTCTGGTTCGTGAAATAAAGACATTTTTGAATGAATGCAGAATAATTGTTATGATGAAGCGCGTGACTGTTACCCTGGCATGTAACAAAGTAGCATAAAGTTCATCTTTGAGGAATAACAATGATTTTTGAAGTGTAATTGAATTCCTTTTTTTATTTTACTATTGTCTTTCAACTGGCAGTTCATCAGTTTACTATATTTACCATAAACACACGTTATGTACAGCCATTTATTATGAGATAGCAATAACCACATTTCAACCAGAATTACTACTACGGAAAAATAGCAGTTATAAATGTAAGAAAAATGCACTCACTGCTTAACAACTCTAATCTTACTTATTCTGACTAAAACTAAACCCCGATGTATTTCTTAGTTTAATAACTTTTCTGTATATATCCTGTTTTTTTTGTTTTTAGAAGGACTGGTAAACAGTTAAAAAATGTCAGTGCTATTATGTCCCCTTTCATCATATAAACTAACCATCTAAATGATACTGATATTTTGTTTAATATAATAGAACTGATTAAATTACTTTCTCATTGTGGTTTAGAGTTACATGTTTTTACTTGTATCTTTTATATTAATTACTGGGACATTTTTATTTTCACACTTCAGATATAGCAGAACGTTTTACTTCACGTACCTGCAGAATAGCTCTCATAATGATTAAAGCATGTGTTCTCTTCCTCTAATAGAAAAAAGTCAGACCGTAGCTTAGCTGTATTAAGTAAATCCACCAGGGAGGCATAATCGAGTTTGACTCTCTACTGGTGGTCTCCTTGTTAGTGTTGTGAGTGTCAGAACTGACAGTGCAGGTAGCTCAAATGCCACTTAAGGTTTTAGCTTCAGTGGCTTTTGGAAAGAAATGACCGTGACCTGTGTAGCTTGAGCCCACATCCCACACCCTTTCTGCCTGACAGCTGCTCAATGGCAAGTGTCTGCCAGCATGCCGAGGGGAACGCTGCCAAGCAGCCGGAGATAGAGATGATTACCACATCCCTCTCAGCCTGCTCTCTGAAAACTGATACCTACTAACAAACTGCTGTCAACATGTTAGCGCGGCAGAGAGAGTGAGAGCAGAAGTATGTGCCTGAGAGAGAAAAAAGGGAGAAAAGGAGATGTGTGGGAGAGTCAACGTGAGGAGTCCAAACAAGTTAGGATTAATGACATTGAAACAAGTTTTTTTCTGCTGCTTTCTGAGCTAACACCATTGTGGAAGACTTGAGGAAATGCAATCAACGCTATAAGGAAATGCCTGTAAGGCAGGCATTCACATATACGTGTCGATGAGATGATGAATGTCAGACAATCCTGTCACAAGGTCACTATTTTTCAGCCTACTGTAGCTCATCATGCATAATTATGTGTATCAAGGTACAGTCATGAATGTCATTGTAAGATAAATTATCTCCTGGGTATAAGTTAAACTTTTTATGCAGTTAAAATTGTAATTTAAGTGCAGCGAATACTACATTGTCAAAAGAAAGTTTTTGCGTTGTTGTTCAGATATGCAAATCACTTCAGACCTTTATTCCTGCCACTTAAAACTTAGCTTTTCCTGCTGAGGAGAGAATGAATGCGGTTCTTCAGGGAAGAGTTATAAATGTCAATGTTTTTGAATAAATCCCCCACAGCGCCACTTTAAAGTGAAATAAAAGAAAAATCACAGCTGACATATATTTGTCTAATTGTTGCAGAGAGGGGACAGGAAGCAGCATGGAGTAGCTTGAATTATCGGTAATTAGAATATCGCTGTGCTTAATTACAAAAGATTTTGATTGTCTGATTTTCAACAGAAGTACTATTTTAGCTACTGTCTTAATACACATTTGTTTTTGAAGATTGGGAATGACAATTATGATAATGTGAATCCCATCATGAAATATTTTAGTGAAAGACAGGAAAACGGAGCATCTTAAGCAGATATTATGCATATGTAGATTCTTTGAAAAAGTGCTAATTAAATTGATTGTAGCAATTTTTTTTGTAATTTCTAAATGAAGCTTTTCTATTCTAAGATTATTTTCAGGGCACTGCAGCTTTTAATAGTGCGAAATGTGTCAGGATACACACAACAACCAAATCATTTTGTATGTCTCCTCTAAATTAACCATTGTTCAGCTCCATTTCTTAATCCCCCTGGCAGAATGTGGGTTAAAAATACTCAGTCAGGTATTCATTCACATTGCTGGAGGTTATAGCCAATGCAAAAGTTTTCTGCCAAAACAAAAAATCAAAAACTTTGTTTTCATATGGTTCAGCCTCATTTTATAATCGGGCTCTGCAGAAGATGCTGATTTACTTCTTATTTGTTTATTTTTGTTATTAAATGCCACAACATAAAATAATAAAATCAGGGACAAAATACTGTCTACAGTAATTCACTCCGGAACTTTGTTGGGCAACAAGATAAGTATTTCTCTAAAAATCAATTTTCGAGAAGAGACAATGGAAACAAACCTAAGTGCTAGTTTGAACCAACCCCACAAGGCTTCCAGAGAAACCACCAAGCCTAAGAAGCACTTTATTAGCCAGCAGGGGGGGGTCAGGAGGACCAGCCCTATCATTGATTGAGGTTGGAAGATGCATCCACAGCTGCACTTTCTCTAAATTTCTAAGAGTAAATATGCACCTTTGAAGTGGGGGGTGCCTAGGAGCACTCCTCTGCACAGATTGTGTGGGTTTCTGTGGGGAGCTGTAGTTACGGGAAAGATCAATGGACAGGGCATTAGGGGGAAGAGCACAGTACACTGTCCAGCCCTCCAGCCTCCACAACTCTGCAGCTCCTGCATGGCCACTATTATTGAGCTCAAGGCAGTTTAATTCTCCCTGCTGTTTTCTCAGACTGATAAAAATGTCAACCTTTCCGGCTGCAAAATGTATTGGAGGAAAAGATGAAATATACTATGAACTTTATAAACAACTGCAGTTTAGTTCATATTGCTCCGCTACTACCTTTTTTTCCCTTACACACATCAACTTGTAGTCATGATCTTTTAGAAATGTTGTACAGGTTTAGAGATGACATACTTTAAAACATTTTTATCATAGCTTAGAATTTGCACTTCATTCCTGTAAGGTCATTTAGTTTCTGTTTATACATATTTTGTTCCCGACATCTTCATATTACATTTATAAACATAGCTACTCAATCATTTATCATTGATCATTTCTGGAAATAAGATTTCAACCTTTTTTTACAACAAAAATAAAATAATATTTTTGACTGGAATTCTTCTGCCTGCATAATTAGTGACTGGAAAACTCCGCTGTCCGATTGTGAAAGCATGGAAAAACCCATATCCTGCTCATTGTGTGGCTGGGTATGTTTACTTGTGGCATGCTTTAAGTGCATTAGACTTGTGCTGAACACACAGCTTGCATATTGTGGTTGTAAAGACGATGGAAAGCCTTTTGGGGTAGCCACACTTCCAGATGAGGCTAATCTGCTCGTGGTTGGTACAGGGTGATTAGTGAGCAGAGATTTTTAAGCCTTTTGTCTTCTACTTATGAATTATAAAATGTCTCAAACTCAGTGTTTATTAAATTTAAAATTAAGTCAACAAAAAACTGAATAAGCTTTCAATTTGGAAAAAAAGCAATTTCACACTGAATTAATTATTTGATTTATTTTTAATAAGTCGGAATTAAATTGGATTGTTACAGTAAATGCTATGATGTCCCAGAGATGAGGACGAGAGGACAACATGTGTCCTTTCCATAGAGTGTCAAAGTGTGGTGTCTCTGCGCTCCCAGGTGTCGCCGGGGTTTGGCTCCAGCAGGCTTGTGAGATGCAGCCAGAGAGAGTTAGCATTTACAACCCCTGTCACACTCCACAAAACACTGTGTCACTCAAGCACAGCCTGTGTGGCAGCTCTGGCATTAATGGAGACGTTGACATCTTCCGACAGAGTGTTTATCTAATACTAATGCTAAGCAACCAGAGCCAGTCGCCCCCACACGGAGACATCGAACTGCGCCGCAGACCTCAGTGTCTGGCAATCACACTAGTTTTCCCATTCATCCCTCAAGACTTATAGAATTCATAACAATGGCTTTGCTGCTGCTCCGTGTCATGTCTCCTTTTTTACAATTCGGCCGCATTTTTCTTGTCACCATCCACTCGACAGCCAGACTGCTTCACAGGTGCTTAGGACAAAGTTAGGTGAAATTATGAAAAATTGCAGGAAGCGTCACCTGTGTATGCTGGCGTCAATTTGCAACTCAGAAGTTCAACAAAAGTTGTTTACATATTTCTTCTGCAGTGTTTTTCTCAGAACTTTTTTTATGGATTATTTTCCCTACCCCCCTCACACACATATGGCTCTTAGCGTGGTGCGAAGAAAGGGAGTTTCAGGTTTTTGTTGGAGCATTCATATTTTACATTTAATAAGTAAATATTTAAAAGATATACAGTTTTGAATTAATCATGTACATATATATATGATATATCTCTCATACAATATTGCGGTATTGTTATTTTTAAAGAAAACATTTAACAGAAAAAAGCAGTTTTCTTGAGACACACTGTGCATTATACAATGCACAAAAGGCCGCACAATTTTATATATGTTACTATACGTATCTGAGACTGATGAAGTGTATGGAGCTATCTTTAGAGGATTGATTTCCCATACTGCCACGCAGTTGGCTGCATTTATATTCCATGCCTGTGGCTCTGTGACCCCTGGTTCTCCTTTGATGTGGCAGGCAGAAGCACAAACTAGGATGAGGCAGAGAGAGAGAAGGCTGAGGGATAGCAAAAGGTGAAACAGTCTACGATGGGAGGGGGGGGTTAGAGATTTCTCTGCTGGTGCAGGTTTCCAGAAGGGGATGAGAGGACTTGATGAGTGAGTGTGAGAAAGACTGGTATGAGTTTTCAGGGAGCAGCGCGAACCGATGAAGCCATCATCTGACAGATCTATAAGAGTTTGCACTGAGGGCGGGTTGGTGGTGGGTGGGCAGAAAGGAAGCCAGGCCGACGGAAAGGGATTGGGTGATGGTGGGGGGTTGGGAGAGGGCATGACGGTGGCGCGAGCTGATAGAGACGTCAGCGCCGCTTCAGTAATCTCACGACGGCTGGCCGCAGCGAGGGGCCATCGAGGGGCCCACGAGAGCAGAGGCATGATAGAGCAGACCACCCCGACAACACTAGCAGGGGGCCAGGCAGTATGGACAAATCAAAGCGGGAAGAAGTAATTTTTGAGAAATTACAGAAATCTCCATGGAAATTAGCATGAAACACTTTCTAATCTCTTGCTTTTCACCGTGGACGATAGGGGTCAGTGCTTCAAGTTCTCCAGCCCTTGGTTTCTCTTTCTCTCTCGCCCCATCCCTAATTTCATTATTCCCTCTTGATTTTTTCCCCTCCCTCCTACTTTTTATGTATACTCATTTTACAGCCCCTCCCTCCGCTCATATTCTTCAACCATTCATTTGCTTGAACCCTTTTCATTGACCACAATTAAACGTTTAGATTTCAAAGGCAAATCAAGGGAGAGCCAAGCCTTGCCCTCAGAGTGACACAGGATCAAGCTGTTGGGTGCTTTGGTGTCTCGGGTGAGGTGAATCCCCCCAAGATTTGTCCTCTGCACCCTGCCTTTCGTTCTTGTGTCTGTCAGAGCTCAGAATACTGTTCAATTGAATGGGAGGAGTGAGGCACCCCTAGTTGTGACCATGTGGTTATTGGTAATCGGCAGCATTTTCAGCAGTTCAATGACACCCTAAGCCAGTATTCTTCTCATCACAATTGCTCGCAATCTCAACAATACGGGACAAAATGCACCTTAAGAAAATGATTGTGAAACAGTATTGTAGATGTGCATGCCAGAATTTGAAATTGTTCTGCAGTTGAAATGGGTTGTTTTATAGGTTTGTAAGTTTTGATTTTATTTGTATGGCGCCCTTAAATTATAAATTAGATCAAGGCATTTATGAAATTAATTCTAAGGAGGGAAGATTTGAGTTTTTATATAGTATAGCAGAAATCTACTTTCATAATTGAATATTAAAATAAATCATTGCTATAGGGTTAGACCCTATATTTACAGATGTTTTTTATTATTAATATTATCAAAAGGAAAATATCTTGTTTTTGGTATCAATCCCATAATAAAGTATAGCTTACAGAACACTAAACATATTTCTTCTCTATCCTGCATCCATGGCAACACGGCGTGTTGTCCTCTCTCATAGTCATGGTCATTTTATCAAACATTGAACTAAACCGAGCCGCTCCTGCCTCACTGAAGCACAGAGAGCGAGACTTTGTTATTGTCTTACTTGCACATTGTTACTCATTGCGTGTTCTCTTCAGGGCAGGACAGAATATTAAACATATTTTGATTAAAACTAAAAACCTCTGCCACACAAGAAAAGTCTGTATAGTGTAACATAACAAATTCTGCTCTTAACCTGATAATAAATACATGAAATTATGCCATTTAAATAATAATACAAATTCAGTATAAAAGAGATTTTTCAGACTAATTATTAGATACATTTTACTTCCTTTCCACTGTCTCACTATTAGGAGACAGCAAAGAGAACGATGTGCCAGGAAATTCAATCGAGGCATATCCAAAAGAGACCAGGGTCTCTTGAAGCCTCAGTACAAACAAGAGCCAATGAAAAAAGAAAATTGGGTCATCTTTCTGTCCTGTTGTACTAGAATATAAATAAATGATTGCATTCAGTCACCACAAAAACAATTTCTCTGAAGTTAACTAAACTGGTTTTGAGGAGTTCCAGTTTTCATACATTTTCTGTTTAAATTTAAAAATGGAAATGCTCATATTCAGACATTGTATTTCAGTATTTTTTTGTCCTTGTCATCTTGATTTATTGGTGGAGTATTGTTCCTGAACCTACAATGTCAAATCACTTCCACTCTTCTCTGCCTTATTAACTAAAGATGCTCACACATTCACTAATAGGTACAGTAGACAAGAAAGAAATAATGGGCATTAGGCCTGAAAAGTAAAATAGTGGCATTTGATTAGCATTACATTGTGTGCTGATTCATGGGGAATAGCTATAGAGTAAAGGTGCTGAGGACTTAATTAGAGTGCTTGCAGACTTGGCACATTGCAGTGACAAGCAGTAGAAATGTGTGTTGGATATAGAAACCTTTCTAACCTCTGGTTAAACCCTCCCTTCCACTCTAACAGTTTGTCTTCTAATTAAGCTCCAGAGTTGGGTTGTCTACTTTTTGTTCAATCCGTTCACATGCAATTTTGCTAATTGCAACTGTAGAAAATGACAGTATTGTCCTAAATCATAATCTATGGTATTGTCTAACATATGCCAAAAATAAGTTTCAGAATTGATCGACTATAAATATGTGGAAAAGTTGTACATTTTCTGAATGCACTTTTAAGGTTAGTAGAACTTACAATAAATAAATCCTTTTACATTTGGATTGATTATAATTATTTGTTTTATTATATACATTTGTGGAAGATTATATCTGAATGCAGAATCAGACGTCAACATTTATTTCTAAAGTTTTAACCGTCGCATTTTTTTTTCTTAACAGTTAAACTAGCCATGATGCACATTTGATCAGTTATAATTTCTGTGAAGCTGTGCTGAATGTGTCCTAAAGAAACATAATAAGGATATTCTCATACTTAGCTTGAGACCTCGTTTAACCTAGATGCTACAGACATTTGGCAGGGCCTGAGTGTACCTGCTCCTACTTGCGGTTCTGCCAGTAATAGATAGATGGCACTGCATCCAAGGTAGAGCAAAGGGCCCGAGACTTCTCTCTACCATCTTTCAGGGTCTTACTCTCATTATCCATCTGAAAATTAACCTGTCAATTTATCAATCAACACCATCTTGAGTTTTCTGCCTCCTGTTTGGCTACTAGCGTTGCAACGACTCCGGCGCGCTGATAACCAGGAGGTATGTGTTTTGTTAGTGTAGTGAATGAGTGCATTATCACCTAAATGACTGCTATGAATCACAATTGCTGCCAGGCGGTTGATAAGAGGTAAATACACAAGCAATTTGATTTGAAAGTATATATCTGTTTATGTATTCTTTTATGTGTCTGGAAAATAAGGTCAGGGCCAGGCAGACAGTATTTTCGGCTTTGTTGAGCTCCGTTTTCTTTAAGTCGAATACAGTGCAAGGCCATGTTGTATTGTGAAAACTGAATTCCAGTTTATCCATATTGCTACTGAAAAGCAAGATATTTAGGATTATTGTAAAGAATTGTACATTTACACAGTGTATTTGAGCAGAGTAATTATTTTAAGACCTCAAGTAAGATTTTAAGCAATAGATAGCAATACAAAATGTAAAACATAACAAAATATCATATCTACTAATCAAACAATAAATAAAGCATTATTCATATCATTGCAATTATTCTCAAATTGATAATGATAATATCTTCCAAAACTTTTTTCACAAAATAAAAGAATAATTTTAGGTCACAGTTTGAATTTTTCTTTTTTAACGAACCGAAACAAAACAAACAGTATATTTGTAATTAAGAGCACTTGGATCTTTCTTCTATTATTTGATGCACAAAGCACCTTTTTTTTTATTACAATAATTGTGTTAATGTTAAATTCAAATAAATAATATTCTTTATTTCTTGATACATTTGAGAAACATAATAACATAATTGCAAATGTCTATATCAATATTACAGTCAAAATGTGTTTCAAGGACATTGCACACATTGCCTAATTCTTCTGTATTGACTTTGGAGTTAATATTACATCTGCTCTTAGAAATATCTAAAAGGAAGGCAGATTGAAATATGTGTTTGCATGCTCAGCATGCTACAAAGTTATAATAAGCACTGGGACATGTCTTTATCTCTAAATGGGTTATAATGTGATAAGCTAAACTAGACCCTCAAAAATCCCTACCAAGTGCAACCACGGGTGGGGGACCTCAATTGCTTCAGTTCATTCTCCTTTTTCCCGGTATTTTCTTCCTCTCTGTTCAGGTTATTAGCCGCTACATGACTGGATCGCCGAAAATGGAAAGAAGCGAACGGAACCAGATAGGGGTTATGAATAGCGGGAGGGACTTTCCTTTTTTCCCAATTGTTTTTTTATTTGCAAATGGCCTTATTGTGTAGAGGTGTTGGAGAGGAGGGGGCGCTAGTGAGAAAAAATGGCGGAAAGTAATTTAAAATGCTGACAAAAAGACGAGAGAAAAAGGAACACAACATCTGGTAATTTGTTTCAGCAAGCTTAGCCTAATGATGTAAGCAGATTACTCTCCAACAGAGTGGGAAAGGGGCATAGAGAGAAGGCTTTTCTTTTTTCTCTTTTTTTTGTGCCCCTTATGGGTCTGCCCTATTAAAGCCTGAGACAGAAGCCACTGCGATATACTCAGCGAGTTCATATTAGTGACTCTATTTATGCTCTTCCATGCCATTTGATAATTCACATGCTTAAAGGAGGTTTTTTTGATCAAAAAAAATTGCTGCTTATTTTTGAAGCTATTTTATCGCCTTAAAAGGGGAACCTTCCTGACCCTCCGAGGTGGGATGTAAGCCACTCGATGCTGTGGGTGCCCCTGGCCCGATTTGCTCTCTCTCCTCAGAGAGCAGAGATCAGTGGTATGCCCAGATTGAAAGGGAGGGCAGGAACCTGGCGTGATGAAGGACACTGGCTCCATGTCAAGGTGTGGAGGAGACTGGAGGATGAAACACACCATTAAGACCAATTTAGAGTGTTGCTCTAAATTTCAGCAGGACTGATCGATCCTGACAGGAGGGCATCGTACCGCCTGCCAGATCACTTAAACCACTGCCCCTTGTCTCACGTTGCTTAATGTCATGTCATTGGCTATCATTCCCAGTCGAACAGTGAGCTGCAGGATTTCGTTTCAATTACTACTTGTAGGATTACCTTTTATTTTTACACATCAGTAATCAATGAGGATTTTGATAATAATGTCATAATGCAATCTCAGTATTGCGTTCTGTCCTTTCCCCCCTATATTCTTAATCCAGTGAAATCCTCTGAGACTAGTTGTCCTGTTGGTTTATTGATTTTTTTTCCCTTGCTCCGTGAACATTGGACAGAAACTTGAGAGCCGAGGTACAGAAAATAGACTATACCTTACCTAAGGGCTTAACCATCAGACAGGTATTCACATAATAATAACAATAACAGATGTTTATCATTTATTTATATGACTATTTTCATGCATAAATACAGCTCAAAGTGCCCAACAGATTAAAACAAGACAGATATCCCAAAAGAAACAAAAACAAATACAAAAGCTTCAACAATTTACGAAAACCAAACGCTGTCTGTAATAAATTAAGAATGAAACCTACTAAGAGTAATACTGAAACATAAAACAAATTAGACAACATTCAAAACAAGGTGAGATTAGATAAATATGCCCAGAAAATCTGCATTTATTTCAGTACCAGTTGTAATGTTTTTTAAACCCATATTTCAGGAGATGCGTTCTGCTCTATATAAATCTAGATTTTGTATGTTGTAATATGCAGATTCCTAGCAGACGCTGTGTGTTATTATTGCGCTGCCACTATCTGCCGGCGCGGTGCTGACATTTTATATGCCGTCTATTTATTAGTTGGGATGTTCATTGAGGCAGCTCAGGTTAAGTATCTTGCTCAGTGTCTGACTGCAGATATTGAACCTGCAGCCCTCTTGTTCCAAGTTCAGTTCCCTAACCACAACCAGTTTGCCCCTTTGAAGGATGAGGTCTCAGGAAGAGTGGTGCTATGTATACCACACAGACAGTGATCTATTCCGTGTCTGATATCATGTTGCTCCATGTCACTGACTGATGTTACCTGCATCCCCCCGTGATGATTAGATCCATGACTGCGCCTACAGTTCCCTTATAAAATCAGTTCCTTTCTTTTAACCCGCAAGACGCAGAGTTTCCTATCAGAGAGAAAAGAGCGAGTGAGAGAGAAAGAATAAGTGAAGTTATTTTAAAGGATGATATTGCTTCATTGTGTGCTGTCGTTCCATCCTTGACAAATGTTCCTCATCTGAGTTGGTGACATGCTCCACTGTATAAATGGGTTAGGAGCTAGGATATAAGTTATGTAAGTCACAATGCATAGAGACATCTGCTAAGCACATTCATATGTGATGGAACATAATTTAATACAAATAATGGAGGCGACACAGAAGATTTATCTCCCATTATAAGTTTCCTTGCTACGCTCTTTATTGCAACCTTGCAACACAAAGGTTTTTGAAAATACATACTGCAGAAAATAGTATTAACAGCATTGAAGGTCTGATTAATAGTGTTTGCAAAAAAGGTATACAAAATATAACGTCTCCAAGACAATAGCAACATTAAGTATTAAACATTGAGTTTTCAGCTTTTAAATTCAGGAAATAAATCAGTAATTTTAAATTAAATACTTTATGCTTTGAGAAAAATAAATATATTTTTAGAATCTTAACCAAACTTTAATTAATTAAAAAACATCAAAAGTTGTAATCAATTGTTTAAGTGTGGTCAGATATGAAGCCGGAAATATGTTTTATTGCATTAAAGGGGAGTCAACTAGTAGCCCATTGTACCTTTTAATGATTTGCCTGGTGCGTGTCTTCAGGGGCCGTCTGTGCCACCAGCTGAGGCGTTAATACAAACATAGCAGATCATTTGTGAACTAACCTGTTTTTTAAGTGGCTTTTCCAAAAGTGTGACTGGCAGGTGGGGAAACATGACAGAAGTAATTAGGTATTAGCTGTTATTAAACCATCCAGAGACTTCAGATTTATTTTAGGCAGAACAACTTTAAAAAAAAAAAAATATGTGATTTGTTTATGTATTTAATTACATCTATACATTTGTGTGCCTCTTAGCATTGCTTTACAATTAAGACAAGTCATTCTTCAAAAAGAACATCTCGTTAAATAATCTCATTAGCTTTAGCTGTTTTCTTGTAAAAAGAAAATAGTAGGGCAATTGATAAAGTCTAAGCTCCACCTTCGCCGCCTCTCCATTTTGTAATCACAGGCAGTTTGGCAGCACAACGTAATTAGTTTGCACGCCAGATTTCCCATGAGTCCCAACCTAGCTCAAAGCCAATCCCTTCCTCATCAGCAGCCCAGAGACTAAACACCTACTTTATCTGGTTCCCCCAAGGCTGTCCATCCATGGGGAGTCAGGGTGCCCTGAAAAACATTGCCAGTGAGGGCTCCAATGCCTCGGGCTGATATGGGTGAAGCTTCAGATGGCAGATGGCAAGGGGAAGGAAAAGGACCATATCTTTGAGGTAGAACTGCCAAACAAAAGTGGAACATCATATCCTAGAGCCTTACGTCCCAGGGCTGAGATTAAAGCATGAAATATATGTTTAGGAGCCACACATGTCTTCATTTCAAAAAGTGAAAGTGATCAAAGTGTCTGATGTGTGGAGGCATGCTGCAGGGTATTTCTATGTATTCAACAACCCAGGACATATTTCACAGCTTGTTCAAATGTCATCATTGATAAACAGGACTGCTGAAGTTGAGGGTCATTTGTTGCAGCAGCTATCTGCCGTAAAAAAACTAGGTAGTACTACAGTATGTGCTTCCTTCACCATGATCTCTACAGTACATCTTATCATATTTGTAACTAGTTTAGAAAGCATGCTGAAGGCCAGTCTTTTTACTCTTTCTTATCCAGTTCCCTCTTTTCATTGTAAGTATTTGTAGATATGCGCACATCTGAATTACCTCTGCCAGTCAACAGCAAGAAGTGATCGGGCAGTTTTTAATACCAGTAGGCCCATCTGGGAGAAGGACCCTTTTCATTCGACATACTTGGCTGCTTGTCGCCTCACCATAATGGGCATGTTGAACGAGCTCTGAAGCAATAGCCAATTAAATGCCTTGAAGGGGATGCCTCGAGGCCCTGCGTGAAAGGCTTCAGGTGTGAAATGCTTGTTTTTCAAGAGTGCTGCAAATGTTGGCTGCTTTCAAGTTTGCTGTTGCCCTGCTGGCTTCCCCTTCCAGCCCACCCCGGCAGCCCTTCTCATGTGGAGGAGGGTAGAGGGTAGAGGTGATGGGCAAGAGAAGACCACTTAAGTACAATTTTCTATTCAGTGTTCCAAACCTGTGCACTCTCATTTTTTTCACCGCTGCCTCGTAACAGCGAACAGAGTTTCAGATGATGCAGACAATAGCTTTTTAGCGCACAATAGAGAGAAGAGGAGAAGCTGAAGGGCAGACAGGGGGAAATATGGATGAGACAGAAAGTCTTTGCGTGAATCCAAACCAGAGGCTGTGGTGGATGGGTGATGGCGGGGGTTGGCTGGGAGGGGGCTTAAAAGGAGATGGATTGTTTGCTAATTGTGGTCATTTCTGACCAGAACATGACAGGTTCAATGACTACTTTAATGCGTTATTGAATACAACAGAAACTTGAAATGTAATTGTGAGAGAAGCTTCTGTTTTAGAAATCTGTTCGCAGCCTCTCCACGGGAGGGAAGAATGTTCATTCAAGGTTCAAGTGTAAGAACGGGCTTCATGGTCTCTGTGCAGTAAAACATTTATGTGTGAAGTGTTACATCCAGCCTTGATTGAAGTATTTATCCAAACAGCTACATTTGTACTCTCCATCTTTACAAGATGGAAGTTGAAAAACAGTCTTAGATCATTGAGGAGTAACATTAAAAAATGCCTGCGGGGACTAAGAGGGAATAAATCCAGGGGATATTAATCTTATTAGGATCATACATCACTGAGGTGTCAGGTGAGGAGACAAATGAATGGGCGCCTGTTTATCTGAGCTAAGCTTTGTGGTTTACCTAGCCATTGCGGAGGGCACATATTGCCGCTAATAAATTGGTTAAGTCTTTGCAGAGTGATTGTAATGAAGTTAAGGGACTGGCTTGTCTGAGCTCTCGCCACAACAGCCAGCCATTCTCGCATCCCCCTTTTATCAGTCCAGATTGGGAGGGCCCTTTCGATAAGATGAAGAGAGGAGAAATCAAAATAAATGGAGTCCATTAAAGGCAGCAATGCATCAACTGCTTGATAAAGTGATTAATAAACAGGCCAGGATTGTGATTGATTAAAGCATTTAATCAAACTGTTAAAAAGCCCTATTGGCAATGGTGCATGAATGCCCTTCATAGTTAAAATGTATAAACGCTACATAACCGGGTTTTTTTGTTGTAAAATTAGAAAACCTGTGCTCAAGTTTAAAAAAAAAAAAAAAAATCAAATCAGGTTTTATTTATATAGCACATTTTTAAAACGATTTTTGGTCGAGCCAAAGTGCTGTACATGCAATAAAAACACTTTACAATAAAAACACTTTACAACAAATACAACAGCACAAATAAAAAATCACACACAGGGAAATGTCAGGAGTTGTGCTCTCTCTTTTTTTACGGAATTAATGCTAAGTTTGCCCTGATATGTAGACATTGTGACTCTCAAATCCAGGCGCCATTTTTTTCTCATTTAAACAAAAGAGCAGTGATTGACTAAAGTGTTAACATGGACTTATTAAAGATGTTTTAAATATGCCCGGATACACTTGCATACTCTAAACACTTAGTAATCAATGACTAAAATCACTTGCAAATTCTAAGGTGGTGGGTGAGTGGGCAGTGACAGGCTGGTAACAGCGTTTGTGAGACTTAAATGTCATTCAAATTCACTAATGCAAAGGGAAACACATAGAGCAGATTGACATGTTGAGCTCGGTAAAGTTCAACCATGATGTATAGCACATTAAGATGGGAAATTACAGATGTTGTAATTATCAGGAAGAGTGACCTCATGTGCTTAAGGGTGTTGGGTTAAAGTACTTTTACTTTGCTTTTAAGAAGCGTAGCACAAGAAAAGATTGGCATGTATCTGCAAATGGAATGCTTTTATTAAAATGAATGAGGCAAATGGAGGAGAAGGTAATGTTAAGAATAATTTCCCCAGCCAGAAGTCATGTGTGATGAGTTGGGAATAGGGTGCTTTTATTCTCCTTGAGAAATGATGATCAGTGCACATGTACTACATAAATTCACGTAAATGCATTTTTGTAGCCATTATATTTCTATAAATCAGAAATAAACTGCACTTTTGTTGTTCAATTGTCTTATTTCTAGACTTCAAACCTTAACGTACTATGCATCATCTTTGACGCATGTCTGAGCTTTTTTCAATAATACTATAACAACAATGTGAAATAGATTTTAAAAAACAGAGATAGTTACAGGAGTCAAAGGCGGAGTATATCATAGGAGACCGTGTAGATGATAAATAGCTTTTGGCAATCATGCACACGCTATTTAATCTATTTGAATCCTGTCCAGTCAATGTGTTTTTGTATTCCTTATGTTAAAGCATATTTCTACTCATCTACATTTCAGGAGTGAATATTGTACTCTTTGCTAAATTACATTAAACCCACAGCTGCTGTCACTAGGTACTTTACAAATGTAAAGTGTATGATTATAGTTTATTTACACAATTGTTTTGTTGTCTTGTATTGTTTTACATACATCTAAGTCCTTTCAAATAAGCTCTACTTCAACCCTGCAGCTAAATTAAAAATAATGCTTACATGTGAATGCATAGGGTTGATAATCCAGTTGTTTAAAATATGAAGACAATTTAACATAATTTTTAAAAATAGTCTATTCTTCCTTCATAATGAGCACTTTTATTTATGTTATATAAAATATTGACTTTACATTTGAATAAAAGGATCAGAATACTTCTTGCACCAATACATCACATTGTCTTTGTTTGTACTGTACTCTACTGAGCCAACAATTTCACTAAAAATGCCAATTCTGCCAGTGGGCATTTTGGATGTCTACCGAGTGCTCCTGCAAGCTACCATTGTTGAACCTGCATTCCCATATCTGTGTCAACCTGAAGCATATCTTAAAAGGCTCATGCAAGACACACAATGCAAGGGTATTGTGCAAATGATTGCATGTGTTTCTTTATCCTTTGTCTTGAAATTTCAACATACGTCGGTAATAGACTTTAATTTGTGTTTTTAGACTAATACTCATTTGACACTCGTTGAAATTACCAGATACAGTGCATGCTATTTAATCTGAAGCTGTACAAATGAATAGAAGTCAAATGAATGACACATGAATGACTTGTTAATTATGCAAATGGTGTGCTGCAGGAAGCTGGTAAGTTGCGGGAACTCTGTCATCTAAAAGGGTATGGTGAGTGTGATAATGTAGCGGCTTGGCGCGGCTCTCTTGATGTAATGACAGGTCAATTTGACTTGCTTTATGCTCTGCACCCTGGTTCTTTTCTTTGGCTCTGGTGTGGCACCCCCTGCCTCCTCCCCCACCCCCCTTTCCCGTGTCCCCTGGACTTTGATTTCTCCTTTGTTCCATTCGCTCCTCTACTGACACTTCCCAAGAATAAGAGATGCCACACAACCATGGCCCTTTCACACCACACCGATGACCTCAGTTTCTTCCATGCATGACCTCTCACCTAGAAGTTGACAGCTTGATTAATTGAAGAATGTTATGATTTATGAGTATCTTCTCAGCATGATTAACAAGGCAACAGGTGGCACAACCACACAGCTAGCAAGAACAGTTCTTCTACGGGAGAAAACAATGGATGATTATATTTAGAAACCATGTTTTGTCCAACAGTGGCTGTCAATTTGGTTAACCCATATATCATTTTGACTTTTTTGTCCACCACTGCAGTTAGAATATCTTCACAGAGAGGTTTCTTTTGTGTATATCTTGTGTCAGCCCAGTCACATGCACAGGAAGATGTCACATCCCAACAATGTGGTTAAAGAGAAAAACTTATCCAGTGTTCTGATTATCAACTCACACATTCAGTCCATGTTCTGCCTTGGCCTATCAAGAGGGAAACTTTAAAAATCCAGCAAAAGGAAATTGTATGTACACAAAAGCAATCGTTATCCGTACTGTATCTTTGTATGGCTGTTACTGTACGTTATTACTGATGACAGTGTGGTAATGCTTGACTTACAAAGCAACGAGTGTCATTTGGAGAGCAGCATGTAAAAGGAAACGGTGTCAGTTGTGACACAGGGCCACATCCAATTGTCCACCCAAAGCTTTGCGAGTTAACTCACCTGACAGCTTCCTAGATAAGTCTGTCTTATAGTCAAGACACTTAACTGCGTAATGGAAGTTGGTGGTCCAACTCAGGTGACAAGGGTACGGGGTGTTGAAGAGGTCATATGAGACCTTCTCATCGACTCAGTCAGTCAGAGAGACGGACTATAGAGTGGGATAGCCGTCTCTTGACACAGTGTCACCGGCAGACTGTCCAGCTGAGCGAAGGCGCATGGTAAGATGTGGCCTTTTCTTCTGACATGGATTTGTTCTGACCTCAGCTTCAGGCTGTGACAACTGATGGATGATTGATGGTGCTGCTTCAGCAGTGTCAGTGGAGAAGCCACGGCACCTTGGACAAAGCCTTTCCCTGACCCACAGTGACCTGGCTCTGACTTGTGGTGGACAACAAAAGATGGCCAACTACAGTTTATGCCTGTTGCCATTAACTTGCCTAATTATTGTGTAAAAAGCGTTTTTCTTTTATCAAATCAAAGCAAACTTTAACTCTGGCTGCAGACATTTCCAGGTTGACTTTACTCTTTGCACTCTCTTACAACTTTTATTTGTGTACTTTGCCCTTCGCTATTCATCACACCACAAATAGAAACACTCAGATCAATGTTACTCTTGTAAGGCCAGAAAAACACCTGCACCATGTGAGGTTGCAGCGGCTGAAAGCTGCTCGGTAAAGAAATGTCTGAGTGCTGTGTTTACAAAGAATTGCCATCAATGAAAAATTAATTATCTGAGAGTCAGCAAAGGTTAATTTTGGTCAGAAACCTTTCGATTCAGAGGAGCTGACCCCGGCAGTGCTGGTCACTGCACTTGTGCCTAGCTGCAGTGACACATGCGGTGACCTGCGACACCAGCAGTGACAGCAGAGTAAACTGGGCCGTGCTCCCCTGCCTCCGTGCGCCTGGAGAGCTTAGAGGGCTCCCAGCTGAGAGGAGCAGGTTAAAGAACAGCGCTGCTCCCGTGTCAGTGGCCCGGCCCGTGATCAGTAGCTCCCTCCTCGACAAACACTCCCCAGGCCTGCCACCCACCTCTGTTGTCTCCTAGAGACAGTGCTGCCCACCGCTGGTTGCCCCATATGTTTAGGCTGCACACAAGGTGGTTTCTCGGATACTGTGGTTGCTAATTATAAATTTAATTTGCATTTTAATTAGAATGGCGGAAAATTAAAGCCTGCCAGCTGGAGAATTTCAAAACACTTTCCCTCCCTCCTTTTTCGTCTCTCCCTCTTGTCTCCTAGTTTAAACTGAGCATGACTCTGTCCTGTATTCATTTTGTACGAGCACAGCAGTAGCACCTTCTCAGTGTGACACATGTGATGTGTCCCTTCTGAGCTGTTCCTTCTTTGTAGTACTGTTTACTAGGTTCTAGTATGTATGCTGTACTCTTATGTTCACCATGCACATTCTTTCTAATGAAATAATGTATTGCTCATTTGACACCTGACATAATGTAGTTAAGCTCATAAAACTCGTTGATATTTTATAGGTATTCTAATCAGTCATTGAATGTCTTCTTAGTCTGTGGGTTGATTAGTAAAACAAGGTCCAAATCCTTTTCATGGTGCTCAATTGACACACTTTACACATGCTGGGAAGTAACTTGAGATCTGCATGAGCTGGTAATATCATTCAGTTTTGGTTATTATTTTCCAATCTCCATAATTTGTCCCGTTCCCGATGTTGTTCCCTCATGGTCATTCTCATTCCCTGTCTCACCTCCCACGGGCGTCCTTGCTCAATAATTGTCATTAATTGATTGACAGCTCTGATAGACCTAACTAACCCCAGTTCTGCTCTCGTGTCTATGTTTTAAATGAGAGCTTGTACATCCAGTGACCTTGTCTAACCATCAACTGTCAGCGAATGTGAAGCCAATCCAGAGAACGTCTCACCTTAGCAAAGTAGACCGTCCTAAATGATCGTAATTGGTTTGTGAATCTATGTTGTGTTGCACTGCTTTAAGCATGGTTAAAGCCGGTTAAAGTTTAAACTCTTCGCTTCATGCATTTGACATTATATTAAAACCAGAATATGTTACTCAAACCTGTGTGCAACTTTTGAAACCCATCGCAGCAGGGCATTCTTGATGTGTAATTTCTCAAAATGTATTTCAGATATGTAAATAAGAATTTAGTTACTTTCAATAAAAAAAACACAAACCACATTTTCTTTGACAGAAGTAAAAAATAAATAGCAATGCGTCTAGTCATGTGTATTAAAGGCCCCAAACTTAATATTATAACCACGTTCTTGCTTTTTACATTAATGATTTTTCTTGTGGTATTTTGCTTTAAAAATTAAAGAGCTAAGCATTTTCTAATATAAACATTAACAGTTTTCCAGGAGTCAGCTCCACCTTGTATTGACAGCGGAGCCAATGTTAATATAGGCTCATAATTCTTTTCTCTACAATAATCCATGCATGTACTGTGTCCTAGGCACATGTAATGTCTGACATTCTTCCAGGTTGTTTTGGTTTGGGAGGCTGCCAGCTCCAGTTTTGCACCTCTTTGCAGGCCCAGTTTGATGTGGTGTGAATAACATTCAGACATACACACACGCCCTCATTAGCATTCATTCAGGGAAGCAATGCAGGACACCCTCTCTGCTCTGAGGGTGGCATTTGGCAAGGGCCAAATACACCTGGCATAAAGTCTAACTCCAGCCCATCAAATTCATCACATTTACTTTTCCGACGTGCACAGAAAATGTCTTTGTTTTTATCCAGTACATATTTTATAGACGCCGATTGCTGACATAGAAAGAGAGTATTCATTTATATCATAATATAGTGGGCAACAATCACATTTTTTAATCCTGTCAAATTGCTTCTAGAAGCCATTGACAATACAATTCAAAACCAGGTCTTTGATGTTATGCAGTTGGGGAAATATGTGTAAAGCTGTGATTAGACTACTGATTAAATTAAAAGAATGAAAGCACAAGAGAACAGTCCATTCAGTGACCCTCAGAAGTCTGGCATGCAGCATCTCTCCCTCTAAGGCATGGATCCATCAGCCTTAGTCTGGAGCAACAGTGGCTATCTGAAAAAAGCTTGGCAGGAGGAAGGCAGGCATCCTCCAGATTTGAATCTGTAGACTGCTGTGTCTGTTACTCTATATAACAATATATATAAAAAAAGACATATCCCTTCTGCTTCTTCAACCATAGCATTATATAGATATGTTGTTGTGTCGTTGATAGTAAAACTCCTTAATAATTTCAAGTTGTTTGAAGGTCTCCAAGGTTTCGTCACTAGTTTGCTGTGATAAGCAACCCATAGTAGCTCTTGCTAAAAGTTTCAGGAAAGTCATTAACAAATATTTTCCCGTGTAAGGAGTCTAGCAAATACTATTCGTTTAGCTGCAAAAGAAGTCTCGGCAGCTGGTTATTGAAGACCCCTTTTTAGGTTTATCTTTGTCAATTGTCAAATATTTGAGTGTATGAAGTGGTGTGATGAGGTGCAGAGACAGATATTTGAAGGGATTTTAACTCATTTGAGCAATTACATGCTTAACTGGCCCAAGATAATCTGTCATCCAAAGCTTCTGTCTCTGGCTCTCCCTCTCTTTTCCGATCCTCCACTCTCTCATACCCTCCTACGTGGCACAAGAGAAGCTCAGAATAGTGGGATTTAGAGCACAAAAGCTTACCCTGAATGGAATGAAGGCCTCGGAGAAATTAATTGCTTCTAACAAACAGCATGACTGCTAGCATGTTTTGTGTTCCATTCTTATCAGCCTCCAGATGTAGAGGGGTGGACGACCGGTCTGGAGAGGGTGAACCTACAAACGAGGGAAGGGCTACAGGAATTTGTACTTGCATTATTTGAACGTTTTCTTTAAAGGATAAATAGCAGCAAATGCCTATACAGCTATGCAGTGTATTTATACAAGTATGTGCCTTGTCAAGTCTATAATGCTCCCAGTTGCATCAGAGACAACTGCATTAATCCAATACATAACCTTTGAAATAGTTGAAAACAAATAAATGCTGCTATATATTTAAGTATATTTTAATGTCCATTAAGGATGCAATTAAAAAAGGCCCTTGCATGGGGAAACAAACGGATGACAGGGATATGTCATTTACTTTTAGCCTAAAGGATATTAAACTTTCATTGTATTCACTGCATCAGGAACTAACAACATTGTTTAAAGGTTACTTTTTCAAAAACGTATCTTTGCAGAAATAAAGATATTTAAAGCAAAGTTGATATCCTAGGATCTCTGAATTGCAGAACAACCACAAACGGCCTGCAAACCATGTATTTCTCCATTAATGAACAAAAATAAACATCTGTAGCAATTAATTAACTGTATAGATTTCGAGAGCGTTCAGGGAAGCATTAGCTAAGGCAGTTATGGGATTTGCTATTGTGAGGGTGTGTGGCATATTTGCCCCAGTTCTGTTCTCTACTTGCTCCCACTCCCACATGTCACCATTCTGTCTACCACCACCAGCGTGGCATCTATCATCCACCACAGACGCCGCGGCACCCCACAAAAGGAGGCTGGAGCATGCACAAAGACATTTGCATTTTTGCATCTCATTATGGTTATAATTGCATGCCAGTGTAAGCAGCTCGCTCTCCATTATCTCGCGTTATTTTATCAGTGACGTTTGAAATGTGTTTAAATGTCAATTATTGACTACAAAAAAGGAGTGACCTTCTTGGAGTCATCTCTGTCTCTATCCTCCATCCACTATTCACTCGTCCCCACTCTCTCTGTCCACAGTCTTATCTATTCCTTATGTCCTCTCACTGTTATGCTCACTATATGTTGACAAACTAAGCTTATCACATTTTATGACAACAGTCAGTTGACATGCATGCTGTTAATAATGTTTACTCACTGTCATCAGCTTTCTTAAGATCTTATTAAAACAACAGCCATAATAAAGAAATTGTTCGAGACAATGACACACCTCAACACAACATCAGTGATATATAATCAACGAGGTACAGGCTTAACTTGTATTTAATTTATTAGGACTTTTTAATAATAGAGTGGATCCATGCACCATGGCATTGCTGTCATCCAGTCATTTATCAAAAAAAGAGTAATCTATTAAAGTGGAGTTTAAAAACTGCTAAGATTGAATACCATTACTTTTCACATGTTTTGTTCTGAATGGTTACAATATTTAGTTTATACAATAGTTTCATATTTGAAATCTAAGGAATTCATAGTGACTTGTTTATAGATTGTTCTTGAATAACAATCGAGCACATTTTTGGTGCTAAACACAGAAATACCATTGTTGTAAAAAACGTCAATTTTTTAACATCAGTAAAAATCTCATTTGGTATTTCTATTCAAAAACATATTTGTTATAACATTTTTATAATAATAGAGCTTTTTTAAAATTATTATTATAGCAAAACAAAAGTTCAGGCACTGGTGCCTCACACTTCAACACTTCTGCAAATAATGAATAAAAGCCTTTGGAAGAACTGAAAATGTGTCAATTTTATTTTTTAGAAACGTCCTGTAAAGTAACATAATAGGGATTGTCATTTCTCTACAGACACTAATGTACATTATGCTCTTCTGAGAGGGAGGTCCTTCTCCATTAGAGCCCTTTTGGTTGTGATATTCAGGATGTTGCATTATTACTTATCGGACAGCATGTGCGGTGATCTGCCTGACCCTCAGCCATCAGAATCATTTCTAAAATCCTATTACTTTAACAATGGATAAAGTCTCACAAAATTATTATATTAAAGAAGCATACTTGTTAAAGGCAACAACCTGTCTTGATTCAACGACATATCCTTTCTAGTAAAACATTCAGAACTTTTCTCATAACCAGATAATGTGTTTATTTTCTTACTTTCTCACATACTGTATGAAGTTGTGTGGCATTAGAGTACTTCTAGTGTAGATATTGTATCAAAGAGGAATGGGGTTACATATAGTCATAATTAATACGACTATTTGTTGTTTTCCTTGCATACATTATAATATAAAAAAACTTGTTTTCCAAACTTCAGTTCCATCCAAAATATCCTGAACATATGTTTTCAAAGCTTTTGAAGAATTTAATTGATTTAGTTTTGTTTCTCTCCTCTTTAATCTCCTCATTATCCTTTGTTTTTCACCAGAAGGATGAATAATGAATGGATAGAGGATCACAACTCTTCATTACTTCTGAATTCTTATTTGAATCAATTGATAAATGGAGACATTGAATGGATATTCCTCTTATTATAACTTCACACTGCATACTATTGTTAATACTGTGCAGTATAATGTATGGAAACGTGTCATTTATACTACACAGTACTGCAGCAGAATGAGCATGCATGTAATGAGCTGACAACCAGAGGAACACAATCTTTAAGAGTTTATCAAACTACTCGCACCTTCTAATTAAAGGAAGCACAACCCACCAGGATACATTTACATTTGATTTGATCTGGAGCAGAACATCTCCCTATTAGCATCCACCTCCCCATGAATGTGACAGTAATTGCAGTCTCACTCTGTTCCTGTTGTCCTTCTCTAGTTGAACACATTTAGCACATTTACCTCGTACTGTAGGTTATTATTGTGACGTACAGTCTGGGGAATCAAATAAATCACTTAGGTTATCTTATTAATTAAGTCAAAATAAATGTGCGAGAGCCAATTTATTCTTTCCAAATACCATGGGATCTCCCACGGCAACTAATGGCATAGTCTGACATTTCATAGTCTTAACAAATAACCTGAAGTAATTCATTTAGATTTTTCCAATTAGAGATCATTTATGGCTGCTGTAACATAGTACATACACACATGCATTGTTAGTTGAGCAGAACTGGTGTTGGACTTTTGTAGTGTTTTCTTTTGAACTACTACTAGCCGTCTTAATTATGATGTGATTGTTATTAAAGAAATCATACTTTTTACATATAACGTATGTAACATATAACATGTTTTTGGCTTATTAGCATTAAAGCGTTAGCCAGAAATAGCAGCGAATTGTAATAAACGGAATAGTTATCACATTGTTTCACATCACACATTTGCGTTAATCAGGGTGGATTTCTCACTTTCTTCACTGGTAAACACATTAGTAATTTAGCAAGTGTTCTCCCAGCAACAGCCCCAAACCGGTGATGAGGTTTAAAGCAAGAGTATAACCCAGGCATATGACAGTGCTGAACCTTAGTGGCCCTGCCCTCAACCGCCCCTCAGGCCCTCAGTGGAATAACACTTGATCCATAGCTCTTGAGTCTCTGTCCACGCCTTCCTTTTATGGCCTGTGGGCATGTGAAGACCCCGAGCCAGCCGTGCTTATCTGACCCTAACCTTGGCGTATGGTGACCTTGACCTGCACCTCACCCCTTCCTCATCCTCAGGGCTACATCTGTTCCTTTCCCTGGGACACCCAAGTAGTTAGTGATATTGAAACATCACCTTGGGGCTCCATTTGTTTTCTCTGGAGAGGTCAGTGAGGGGTTGTCATTAGGACTGAACTTGATCCCCTGCTTCCCCATAAATTGGTCCGCCCATGGAAGGAGTGAGCACACTGTAAATAATGAGCGTATAATCCTGAACATGAAATTGAATCTTAAAACTGACACTCTATACTTTCCCTTTTAATATCATATAGATCCACTTGTTCCCAGTCAGATGTGTTCATGGTACAAGAGAAAAAGTAATACAACAAACACATGTAGCTTCCAAGGCAGTCCTTCATTTGCAACCTTTTTAGATGTAGTTAAACCTAGTGAAAAATGCAGTTATCCTTGCTTTCTCTTTTCTCATCAGGTAATTGAAACCACTTACAATGTATCTCCTGAAATAAAGCATACATTGTGTCAGCCTCACCATTGTTTTGGGGTGCTGTCATTTCAACGGATTGGTTTTTCCCAGGATGATATCTTGATTGTGATGCCCTTTATTATTTTTGCTTAGTGTTTCAGCAATTCTGTGAATTGGCTGACCTTTTTGTGAGTCTTCTCTTTCTTCTCTCCTGCAGAAACAAGTGTCCTTGCCATGCAGCTGTACCATGGAAGACGGAGTCGGTATTAATATTAATGAACGGGTGCTGACAATGTCAGGTTTTAATGGATAATAAATTAAAGTATTCTCATTGACAATTAACTTTGTGTGGGCAATACACATCACCCCAGGCAAGATGCTGTCTTTGTAAGCAATGATATTTTAATAAATTATAAGCGGGATTAAAAATGGTTTATTCTTTCCTGTCGTGCAGATCAAATTCATACCACACTCTGTAGAGGAAAGATGCGTTTGGGAAATAAAGGGAAAGAAACAAGGCCACATAGCAGTATCGTGTTTGCTAAGTACGTGAAAATGTATTTTCCATCTCTATCAGTCTCATGGTATCATATCACACTGGAGTCAAGAGTGAGGCTAAAGGTTGCAAGTCTGAAACATGGCATTGATCCTAACACCTGACAGATTTCTCTCTCTGTTTCTCACTGTCTCTTTTTGCTCCTTGTAATTACTTTGCTGCTTTGGTTTTTTCCTTTTCATTGTCATATAAAACAAACCTAGAAACCAATACAGTATAACGATAAAACACAATTGTTACCTAGATGTATTGTTTATGCAAGGTGTTATCGAAGACAGTAGTATAGGAGAAATTATTTTCCTATCTTATTCTCTACATTGGCCCAGATGCAAGTCTGAAACCAAAGGTGTTGTCGAGCCCGGTGTGCTATCCGTATCATAAATCAGACCTAACTGACATTTTTTTTTAAAGAGAATGAATATCCACCCACTCTCTGGAAGGGCCATGGTATTTGTATGGTCAATGTGACCTTTCTCCATACCCTCTCAGATTAGGTGTACGACATAGAAAATTGCGCTCTTGCTGCAGTCCATAAATCATACCGGCCATTTTTTCCTTTAAAGAGGTATGTAAATACCAGTGTACTCGCTAGGTAAACAACACTAACCCTGATACAAATGGCTTGAAAATTGAAGAAAAGCACCTTATTTTTCAGCTGAAATTGCTTTTGAAACCCAGTCCTGGCACATGGGATGAAGGAGCCATGAAATGATTTGTGCTGGGGGAATAGAAATGGGTTGATGATAACCACACTCGACACAGTTCCTGTGTTGGGGAGTTCTAGCAATGATCAAAGATATCATTGTTGCACGTTATTTCCCCCCATGCAGACCCCAAATGCATCAGTATCTGAAGTGACATCCACCCCCATGCACTCAGAGTATATTTCGTTTTAGGGGACAAAGGCCCTCCACCACAGTACAGCGAGGGTCGAGCTTAACCAGTCAGTCCTGCTGCTGCCATACCAGCCCTCAAAGAACTTGTATTATACATTGGTTAAAACAGTTAAAATATTTGATATGTTATCATTATTTGAGTGTTAAAATGTTTACTCTTAATGCTATACTATGAAATATTACAGTATAATATAATGCAAACAGCAGGAGAAATCGTGTTTCTAAATCAAATAGAAGCAAACTGACAAAAGTTTTTATAATTCACGCCAGATATTTCAATTCCTACTCACTGTCAGAATAACAGAATGCAATTTTGTGCAGAAATTGAAGAGAAATTCTTTGCCAAAGAAAGAGGCTTTGTTGTAATCTACAACAACAAATTCATCCACAATAGCGATCAGACTAGACCAATGAACAAATAGTACACAAAGGAAATGTTAAGCTGTGGAGTTTATTTGCAACTGTGATGTACAGAATAATGGGTCCCATTTGTTGCAGATTTATGCACTAAATGTCTAGGTTTTCAGCTAATGTGGAGCCTCCTGCTCCTCAGTCTATCCGCTCAGTCCTCGTCCATTTGGAGCTTGACTTCTAATACATGTAGACAAAAGGGTATTCAACTGGTCAGTGTGTTAACCAAGCATAATGAGCCACTCTGTATCTCTGGCTACGTTGTGGCTGCCTAACAAGGCAAAGACATGGTCATTGCAGAACGCAGTGTTAAGTAGTTGTGACAGTATAGTTAACACTTCTTTTAAACCTAAGTATGTTTCCATGGCCTTTTTGGCAACTCATCAACACCTGCAATCCTGCACAGTGAGTCTCAAGGAGAGCTGCAGGGCACAACCCACGACAGCCGGAGGGAAGACTAATTCCCAACATCTGGTACGAGCTGGTGCCGTCCGTAGTATCGCCGTAATCGTGGTATCGCTGTGGTGGACACTGCTTGGCAGCTTGTGGCATCAGACCACTGAAGAATCACCCCCATCGTGTTCTAAGCAGAATGGACGGAGAGCAAACTGTTTCATTTCAGCACGGTGGACCATTGATGCCTGCAGTAGATCCCCTGTTATCTAATCAAACAGCACTGGTCAGTTATGATGCCAACTCCTAAATCCACAGCCGTCTGTAAAGCCGTGGGGGGAGATTAACCGCTACAGCGCCAATGTCCTACATTCAAAGACTTCCTCTTAAGATCTCTTTTCCTGGAAAGTACAGTTATCCATACAAGCAAACACAGACACACACAGACATACAGCCTAAAGTAAGAGTCCTTCATGCTGTAATGGGGCTATCACAAAGACCACACAGCTTGCATTTTGGAAGAAGACTTGATGCCCACTAAACCCTCTTTGTCTGAGACCACTACAATATCTCAAAGAGGCTTGAGCCTCCGCCGTCGTAGTCAAGCATTTGAGAATGTGTTTTTTTTGCCATATAGGTGCTACCTTGTTTTTAAGATCCCCGTGAGCAGAAGAGAATAAGAACTCACAAAGAAAGGTGGCCAGAGACAGTTATCCTTTTGTCTTACAGACTGCAGCACTCCTAATAAGACCAAGTTTCCTTCAGTTACCCTGCTATGTGGGTGCACTTCATTATAACCCAGGAAGCAGAATCCCTCACATAGCCAGCAAAGAGCTCTGGGCACTTTTTAATATTTATATCACAGTCTGGTGTGGCAGTAATGATATTAGGGAGCTGACGAAATTCTCCACCCAGCTGGACATGTTAATTGAGAAGCCACAATTTAAAGGCAAAGTTCACATTTGTGCAGATGGTGGGACAATGCAAGATGGCAGACCTAGGTCAGTGTCATTTCCAAGCTATACCTTAATGGCAGCAATTTTTTTTCTTCCTCTCTCCCTTTTTTCCTCAAGTTTGACACATACCAGTCCCCTTAGGTCCCTATCAGTCTTTGGGGCTGGTCCCTTACCTTAGTGTCCTTGACGGAGGAATTTATTCCACAGTTGATATAATGGCAACATTCTCTGTCCCACCTCAACTCTCAGGGGTAGTGTGTCCATTTGTTGGCCATAGAGGAACAAAAAGAGTACTTTAAAATGTAAATAAAAAATCATTGTCTTTTCCTTTTTTAAGTATAAATAGATATAGATTAAATACGCTGTCTCAATTTGATAATAATGAGCTTTCTGGGTGAAACACGTGAATGAAAAAATTGTTGTATTCAGCTTCTCCTTGGTCATTTGTATATATTCTTCCCAGGAGAACTATACCTGAACGTTGGGGGACATTGTAGAAATGTCACACAAAAAAGGACCTTATTTCTAGCAAAGCGCCTGTGGACCAAGTTTATCTCTTATTACTTGTCCTCTCACTTAGGGACCTGTCCTTGTAAATTACATGCTAAATTGTGATGTGGTAATAAAGCCATAAATCAATAGTATTTGTATGATTTCATATAATATTATTTAATTTAAAAAAAGATAATCAAGGCTAACGTAAATTCTAAAGTTATACGACAGCAGTGTAAAGAGTATAATGATTACACTGCATGCAGGCGTCAGTGTAAGTCACACTGCTGGGAAGTCTAACAGATGGGTTTACCCTTAGTGAGATGGATACTGTCGCTCTACATCAAATTAGAGTACCCAGAGTGAGTCCTCCCCCCGCTCTGACCATACACCGGAAAGCAGGTGTCTGCTTAATAATTTGGTCAAAGATCAGTGAGTTAAAGGTTGAGGCCAGGGGCAGAAAGGGCCGAGGTCATCCTGGTGGTATGGAGGTGGTGAGACATGATCTCCTCAAGTCTGGAACAGCCAAACCCCAAGGTCATCCATTAGTGCTCTGCCCCATTGGTGCTGGAAGACCCACAATAAATTTACTGTGCACCCTTAACCCTTTTAATACTCACCATGACCCAGATGAGGAGATCAGCTCCCTTAGGGAGGGGCACATTACATTATTAGCACTGTGCATCCATTGACAGCTATTATATTCCAACAGTGTATTATGGGGGACTTCATACTGTAAATACTTCAACACAAAAACTAGACTAATGTGCATTACAAACATATTGTATAACATGTTTGTTTAGCTGTAAGTTCAGTATATTTGAATGAATGAAATTGCCTGTATAAGCATGCTTCTGAGTCGTGTTAATAATACTGAGTGAGATTGCATCTTTAATATAAATTACTGCAAGATATTTTAATATCTAGAATCCCTCCCCTGGCCATCTGTGATCAGTTTCAAACAGGGAGATGATAGTGTCAGTGTCTGGCCAAATTTGTTGAGAACATCTGAGTTATGACTGATCATTATCTGGTCTTTCAAACAAAGAAAAACTTATCCACCTTTTTAATGGGATGTATTTTTCTATTCTTACAAGAAAAGGTGAGGCTGCAGGGAAGAAGGAGAATAAAATGTCAACAGTGTCAACCACTCCCTTTAAATAGGACTCTCCTATGATCCCTTGCTACCATGCTCGGTCAAACCTTTCCAGGTGTCAAGACTGGGCGTCAGAAAAAGAAATTAAAGTGACATAGTGTTGACAGGAAGAAAAGACATTCCAGTTTTCACCCCTCTCAGGACAATGAGGGAGCCATCACCTCGGCTCAGACACAGGCACTAATGAATCAAGCAACACCTTAAGTTCTGCAGTGCAGGGGACTTTTGGCCGGGGGCAGCCATATAGTGTCATTGATAATGGGATCCTGCATTGGACTGCTGGTGATTTGATGTCTACCGCAACCTCTCCCATGGCCTGCCATTTTGACACAGCTTAATTTTGCCCCTTGCTCACGAAGACATCCTGTCAGATGGTGTTGCACAAGTGTTAGGTCTTCATCTTTCCTAGTTATATCTCCCATCTCAGAGCCTGTAGACCTGCAGTGTTATAATAAGCAAGGGCTGCGTCGTTAAATGTATTTTACCCACAAGGCACATGTGTAATAATAGAGCCGGTGAGGCAGCAGGGTATTTTAATAAAGTGAAATATTTTGAGTTTACTTTATGGAATTTTCAGGGATGGAGAGTGTACTTAAATAGTTTTAACTAAAGTAAAGGTATTGTTTCTTATATAAGAATGCACTAAGATAAAAAAGATTAGTAAATAGACATTTCTACTTCTTTAAAAAAAATTGAAGGTCGGGTAGAGACAACATTTTATATAATGTATGATATAACAACAATTTACTGTGTACAGATTTGGGGTCAAGTTTTGGTGTGTTTTTTTGTACAGTATTCTAAAACAAGTTATGCTCTAATTCAGAACTCCTTTTCTAGTGTGGTTAGAATTATTTGGTCATACAAAATGCGCTTAAAACACCACATAAAAGACGTTTCAAGCTATGGCTTCTCACTAGCATTCATATCATGATGGCTGGTTGATCCTGTAAACTTATACTGTGAGCTAACCTGATGAGCATGGTGTTGTTACTGTAAGAGTGAACACCTGGCACACTGCCAAACCTTTCTGGGTGGAACTTTTGTAAAACGATTGTCTGCATGTTCCACTGTAATTAGACTGTTTTACAGTAACAGCGCTTTTACTGTAGTACTAATTGTTTACTGAAAACGTTCTATACTATATTATCCTCCTAATAGTAGTAATTGGTGTGAAAAGTTTGATTGTAATTGTGTAATACAGATCATTTGATTTGCAATAATACACATCCTTTGCTAGAAGTGGTATGGGGGGTGGATGGTTGAACATTGATGCGCATAGGGAGTAATAAGACACATTTATTTGTAGAGATAGCAGAAGCTACTCTTGTATAATTGTTACGAATATAATATATTAATTGTTGTCCCACAGGACTGGGTGTCAGTTGAAGTTAATGTGAAGTTATTAGCGTGTTTACACCAGTGCGTTTCTTTTCTTAGAGTACTGTGATGCATACTGTACATGAGCAGCATTATACTACAATAAATATCGTCCCTGGATAAAAGTCTCAATTACTTTCTTAGTCTTGGTATATTTTTGTATGTCCACTCTCCCTCACATGTCTCCACTTCTTCGTCTTAAGCTGTCTTTAGTTTCCCCCCGAACAGACACACACCATGCACCCCCAACATCCCCCCGCGTTCAAGGCTGGTGGCTCCATTGTGTGACCTGTTCTCACACTGTTCCATCTCCACATCACGCAGGCAGCCTTTCACAGCAGCAATTCAGCAGCAACAATCACACACTCACGCCTCAAAAAAAGACCTCTTGCTCCCTTTGCCAACCAATTAAGAGCCATCTGGGCTTGGATACAGTAAGAAAGCTATTATTAAATCATAACTGTTTTCATATTTTCATGGTACGATTGGGATTTGGATACTCAAATGTTTAAAAAAAAAAAGTATTTTTTCCATGATATGTCTGCGCTTACTCAAAATGTAATATCCATAGCAGAGGTAATGCACTTATCAATATTTAGTTAATTTGAACGGTGCCAGTGGAGGGCACAACACAGTTTAAAAACATGACAGAGCCAGTCATTGCTTTTGAAGCTGCCATGCAAGTGTGTGATTCCTGATGAACTTGAGGTCATAGATTCCCAGTGGCTGCGTAGGGCAGGGAATGGAGAGCAGCAGGGTTCAAGCCTTGGGTCACTGGAGCTTCAGAAGTGGCCAGCCAGCTTTGTCCCAGGAGGGTTGATGGTGACGGATTCACTGGTGTTTTCTCAAGGTCCACTGAACCCTACAGCAAAGACTCCAACTTAGAGCCTGCAGAAAGAGGGAGCACTCCTCTCATCTCCAGTTCACAGAACTCCAAAAGAGAGGCCGTCTGGACGGGCTCCAGGATGCCTCGAGATACACGCAATCCAGCCGTAACCTCACGGTGGCACTGCCAAACCTTGTTTCAATCTTTTCCTCCATGTAAAATCTGCAATACACATTAGGCCTCTGACATGCATCATAATGGTTCATTTCCCCATTGTAGGGAAGTGTTGAACCAGTATTGTCAAGCAGGCTTTATAAGGCAAAAATATATGTATAGAAACTCCACCCTGTCTTTTTGCTTTATAATCTAACTAAGTTAAAAGGCTTACTTACCCCTAATCAAAACGGCAAGCCCACTGGCATGGTATGGCCCAGCTGTGGCCCTGGCGCAGCATTTCCCTTCTCCCCGTACATTGTTCTGGGCAGCACATCCAAGAGCTCTTGCTGTGTTATGTACTTAACTGAGGTCAGAGTTGTCATTATCTGGGTCTTGCTGGCACTAAGGCCTCCTCTGATGATAGGAGTCCCTTTCAGACCTTCAGCTTTTAGCACTCCCTAAGAGCTAACCTCTGTGAAGACCACGCAATCGACCACCTGCAAACTAGCCCAGGGATGGGACTGTGTTTAAAGGAGTATGCTTTATGACAGCCCGTCACATTTGTGCTGTTAGCCCTGACCTGGTGTGAGTTTAACACAGATGCTCCAAGATTTACCTCTGATCTTTTTCTTTTTTTTGCCAGAGATTAGTTAAGTGTATATGTACCGACAGGAGACTTATGTTCAGTTGTTAATTAAGTGGCCCAATATGACTGCAGGCCAAAGCCCTGTCAAATCCTAAAATCAGTCAGAATAGAGTGCCTGGATTCCAGATGAATATCAAACTCAGAAAACGCACTACAGTACATGGTATCACAATTATAAAACTTGTACACTGCTTTATATTGGAAAATGGATCCTTAGTAGCATTGTGGCATGAATTGAGGGAAGGGACACAACAGGAGATGAGTGTTTGTGAAGGCTTAAGTTTTATGTCTTGATTCAAACTGTGCCGTAGCCATTCTAGCAGCACTTCCTCATTCATGTCAGCTCCATGGTGTTACTCTGTTAGGAATTTTAACACATAACATACTTTTCAGAATACACTGCTTTTTGGAAAGATAAAACTCCCCCACGCCTCTCTTGTTCTCTCATTCTCTTGCTATACCTCTCTGTTTCTCTGTGCCTTACAGACACACACATACAGTACACACACAAGCACACACAACCAGACATGCACCATCCCTCTTAAAACCAGTTCTCTCCCCAGTAGCAATTTTGTCAGAAGTTGACAATGTCTTGATTTAGTTGTCTGGCTGTCCCGGCCAGTTTTCCCTGCTGCGCTAATGTGAACAGGACATCCTGCTGGGCACCAAAGAATACCACTTCACGGCAGCCGCATAGCTGGCAGCTCTTATTTATGGCGCTACCGAAATGAATGGGTATTAGTGTCCAAACATTTCACCATGCTCCTGCAGCCACACACAAAAGCCACTGATTTCCAGCAAATCTGCACTTATTTTATTCAAGAAGACTAAAGCTAGGAAGAGGGAGAGAGAGAGAGACAGATAGACAGAAAGGGAGAGAGAGAAAACATTTATAATGACTTAAAAGACCTCAAAAGAAGAATAGGAATTGCATTTGAAAAGGATTTACCAGACAGAAATCGGGCAGAAGAAATGGTCCCCTCATTTCACTTCATTTTTGTCAGAGTTGAAAATGGGAAATATCTATATCCCTGAAAGGACTCAACTTAAGTGCTTATATTCACAAAACCTGCACTGCCTTTACAATCATCCTGTTTCAAGTTGCTCTTTTTTCGTCTAGCAGTACAAAACATTGTATTTTATAGGACTGTACCAGGAAAGAGAAAGTCATTTTATCATGCAAAAACTTTCGATTTAAAGTGTCTTCAAAAATTACTCTTGCTACCATTTTGTAATCCAGGCTGCCTACTGTCTTGTTAACCTATGAATTTTAAGTGGTCGGTTCCCATTAGATAGCAGTAGCACTGCTGACTCCTCTTGGCTTTTCTGTAGGGAGCAGGCTGAGGCAGAGTGCTCTCCTGGCCCGGCGCTGAACTTTGCCTGGTCTCTGTGTCCAGGACCTCATCAGCGCAGAGTCCGCCTGTCCTCGTGTCCCTGCCACTCACCTCCCTACTCTTCATCTGTCATTCCTGCCCTTCTGCAAACACACTCCACTGACATTTTGAAAAACTCTGGCATTCACCCTCAATATGGATTTTTGTTGATTATAGCTTTCTCTCTGTGAAGATTGCACGTATTATTGACTTTGCAATCCCTTGACTATTTGCCCAGCTTTTTCTTCCTCTGCATCTCAGTGCAGTCCAGCAATAATATTCTTCATGGTTTCTCATAACCTATTTTCATTATCCTTTCTTTCTTCATATTTATATTTTTTTCCATATATTGTACTAATCCCCTCTGGCCGCAACCCTTTCTTCATGCCACCAGAGATCAGAGTTTTTGCAAAGCTTCGGTCACTGATGTCATTAAGATTGGGATCTGATACACTAGATGTCCATTGGTTAAATGCCCCTGGCCTGAACTCCCTATTGTCCCCTAATTCCAAGCGGCAGCTCTGTTTCACTTGCTGCATAATAGCCCATAGGTTAAAGTTCTGCTGCTTTTGCTTTGAATTTACATCTTTCACAGGCTCCAGTCTCTTGTTCTTAGCTGGCGTTTTCTTTTTTCTGCCGCTTTCATTTTTACTGAGCTTCATTGCCTGAAGGCAGCACTGCTGTTTGTGCTCCAGCTTTTTTGACAATCTCCCACATCCAGGCATCTTTTGGAGGGTCAGAGGAGAGCAACTTTACTTAACAGGTCAGCCTAAGTGGGCTCCGCCCTTCTCCAGAGGGGAAGCCATGGAGCCCTCCATTAGGGGCTGACCTCCACGTTAGACTGGCCTGGCCCCAGCCAGGGTATCACATGGCTCTGCCTGAGACAGGCTGCTCATTAAAGCCTGCTGCCCATAGCAGGATTAGGCCTTTTCATGGTTTATCCTCTACTCTGACAACTGACAATGGGCGAGGATAGCTGCTTCAAATGGAGTGTGCATATGAATCATGGAATTATAATTGCTCTTTCATGATGAGAATATTGGAAAATCTATCCACATGCACAATGCAAATAATTAATTGGGGTCTGTTTTCAAGGGCACATTGCTACACTATATGAGCCCAAGAAAATGGGAAGGGTGGTAATGAGGCATACTCAACACAGCAGAGCATCTTTCTTGCATCACATGTACACAGACCGATGTTTATACACACACACGCATACAAACGCACTCAGATACCTTCTTCATGTAACCTTTACCCACCATGATACTTTTACTCAAAGTTTCATTGCACTTAATACACAATGGAGTGCCCTGTTTACTTGTTGTGATGTTTTAGAAGAGCAGCCCCATTAACTGTGGGGGCCCTCTCCTCATGACCCAGTGGTAGCTTCCTAAGGGTGTGCAGGTTACTGAGGGCCATTGCTTGGGCACAGTGAAGTGAAACTAGGATGACACTACCTCTTGATTTGTGTGGGAGGGAGAATGCTGGTGATAGCTAGACCCCCACCCCCAGTCATGCTTCCTTTTTACACAACAGCTGACTGTTTTTATTATTCATATTTCATGTGGTATCATGGCATGAAAGAGAGTTATTTTCTTCAGGGTGGAGTGCAGGTTACAGCTAGCTCTCAGGTCGCACGGCTCATAACAAGTTGGGGCGGGGGGCCAGCTTTTCTGGATCCAAAGCATCAAAACAGCCTGCTCAAATAGAAAATAAATATTTCCCCCGAGACATCATGCGCAAGTCTCTGTAGTTATCCAGATCATGTAGCTTTCACATATAAAATGAAAACCTCAGTACACAAATCTAAAGGTCAAATTTTCACTTTTAAATCCTTACTTATAACTGTGCATTAAAGAAAATAATATTTACCTAATTAAAAGTGTGAACAGCACCATTGTCATTTACATATGTAGTGAAGCTTTTTCACACTAATCTGTAATAGGCAAAATGTGATAATCTCCAGGTACATTTAAAAGGTGTTTAATGAACTGCTTGTTAATACTCACATGAATTTCTATCAAACCACCTGTCATTTTTTTTGAAAAGCAGTATGTTCAAATTGTTGTTTATTTTCATTTTTTTGTAGATGTTTCTGATTTGAAGTGGCAGATGTGTATCACAACTTTTTTTATTTTTAAAAGGTAAGTATAATATTTGGTAGGTTGAATGTTTATTATAATTTTAAACTTCTAAAACTTAAACAGAGCTCTTAAATGTATATCTGAAGTAATCATATTAAATGTTGCATTATTACGCTCAATCAAATCAGTTGAGCCGAGACTCAATTTTTTATTTAAGACCACATGGTAAACAGAAAAAAATGTAAAGGATATTAATTTAGTTTGCAACAACAAACAGTTTGTGAGCAACAGAGACATTCTGTTGGAGACCAGTCAAAAACGGAGAGAGGCAGGAGAAAAGAAGAACGGAAAGTCTGTTAGCAACACAATTAAACTCTGTTAATGAGGTCAGACATCAGATCCAGTGCAAGTGATATCATTACACAGGCTGAGCGGATGGGCCGCTCCAGCTGCCATGCTCTTGCTGTGGGATTAGACTCGCTGTCCTGAGGGCTGCACTTTTACTAGTCTGACCCTTGCTTGCCATTGGGGCACCAGCCACCCCCTGGGCTCTTGGGGGCTCTGGCCCCCAGTCCTGGTGCCAGTGGCACCGACAGGGCTGCGGAGAAGTGAACTGTGCTGCCACGTGGGATGACAGGACTCGCCACTCCATTAGCAGGCGCAGAGACAGGCAGGCACCAGCACACAATCCACCCTCTGTTGCAAAGTACGATTTACTGGGTTCCTCTATTTCAGTCAGCTCATTTGTAAAAACCAACGAACAATGACAAGGTGATAAAAGGACATTGTATCAGAGTGCTGCGTTTGAACCTGTTGAAGGAAGAAGATATACTCACAGATAAAACACAAGTTTATCCTTTTTTTTCCTGGGGGAAGAATTTCTGTTTAGTTAAAATGGTGGTACATTCACAACAAGATTGAAATAATGAAACATACAGATTGTTAGCAGTCTAATTTTCCTACCCCATTGTCTAAAGCCTCGTTTGCAAAGTCCCTAGCAGGAGTCTGCTTAATTTGTCTTTTCTTTTTTGGTCTGCTTGTGTGTTTTGTGCTGTTCTCTTTTTGTCTCCCATGATTACTTTGAGGATATCGTTATGACATTCAGCAGCAACAATAATTCTTCTGTTCTAATTCATATCAATTAGTAGGGGACGGTAATTCAAACTGACAGCACAGTGTATCTTGAAAGGCTAGCGAGGATGTTGTGGCGGCAGCATCACTGTGCAGCCAAAAGCCACCCTCCTTTCCCCTTTATTCCCCCTTTCTGTCTTTCAGTCCACAACAAGGGGCTCCAAGCAAAGAGGACAATACAAGTCGGAGCCAGTACTTTGATAATTAGTTATTGATTGAGAACAATGGCATGGCGTACACTGTCGTATTAGCTAGACGCCAGTAGGTCGCGACACCAAGAGCAGCCATCAAGAAACGAGGGCCAAAACATGCCTGACTCCCCTAATAAGATATTCCTTCATGTTTTTCTCTTTCATTTCCCTCTTCTTTTCTTTCCTCAGGCATGTTAGTGTTCAGGCTACATAGGGTCAAAAGTATTAATGCTTGTGCACAAACGAGCGTCTGATTAAGGAGAATTTAATTAGAGAATGCCCACTCAAGCTTCTCATACCACATTGCCCTTTTTATATTTATTTCTTCTTTGTTTGTAGGACAAGTGTCCAAAGAGAAATTGCATTAAAAACATTGTGCATTTTCTGGCACTGCTTGCATTGTTTTCATAACATACAGAAGTACTGGCTGCCAAATGAAACGCAGAAAAATATTGTGAAGCAGTGTTACTTTCAAAGACAACCTATTCTTGAAGCGTATGTCTCTATGAATTATATTTCATGGCAAGAGTCTGTTGATATAGTCTAATCTTGGCCAGCTTTTAAATAGAAAATTAAACACTAGCCGGCTATTATTTTATACACTTGATTGAATTGAACTGTGCATATTTCTCTGATGATGTGATGGTGTGGACGGAAAACAGATTCATTTCAGCACACATATTGATGCTCACAGTGGCATGTCAGAGATTGTGTCACACAGTGAAAGATTGGCTTTTAACCAAGCTGTGTGTACACATAATAGAATATCCTTAAATAATTGGTGGGTCTCCCTGCTAAAGAGGAATATGTCAGGTTTGGCATCAGTGTGAAAGAAGCTTCCTAACTCACTTCACCTGATCCGTGGCCTGTAAAGATGCACCTGGCATTAAACAGACAGGGCAACAGCGTCAACTGAACAATGCAGGACTGTCAGGCCCGACAGCAGGGCACGGCTCCACCATCACTGCTCTGACAGCGAGGGCCTCAGAGGGTAAACTGCTTTGCTGGAACTAATTAAACAGATGAAGTTATGACATGAATATGCAGATGTTGTTTACATTTTACCATATGGTATTATTTCAGGTAATAACGCACAGGAGAGCCTTCCCACTCATTAATGTGAAGGGATGGAGTGAAAACACTGTCTATCAAGAGACACTCGGAGCGTGTTCGAGAAATGTGATCAGACTGACACTCGGGTGTTGAAATCTATTTCAAGCCACTCAATTAACATACATGTTGATAGCTATTACAGCTTGATTTAAATGATTAGCATACTGGATGTTGCACAGGCTATTTATTGAAGTGAAATTATTCTTTAAATCGAACTAACTGTGTCACATTTCTTCTAATTTAAAGTATAAAGTAATCATCACAACATTAGCAGTGTCTTGTTACCTAGTTTGACAATGTTTTACTCTCTTACTAATCCTCAGCCATCTATTGGCATTTCAATTCAACAGAGTCACTCATGCAGTTAAATCATATTACAGAGCTGCTGTATGTCCGTAGGTTCCCACTTAGAGACGCCTCAGTACACCTGCCATGAAGCTGGTTTAATTCTCATTGCACAGCCAGCATTTATCTCAACTTCTCCAGATTTTATTTTTTTTGCAACGTGTTAAAAGTAGTAGGACTGTCGGAGTTCTTTTCCCCCAGTTTTGTGTGCAGCTTTACCATTCCCCCGGAGCGGGTGCTGAGAGGTTAAGAGGGAAAGGGCCGATGGAGTCGCGTTTAGTAAGAAGTGTGGGATCACGGGGGCCAGCTGGTGGGGTGATGGGGAGCATAATTGTGCCCGCTGTGTGGCTAGGGTGGGGGGGTGAAAGGATGGGGTGAGAAGCCCTGGAAAAAAGGGAGGGAGGGGACACCTCAATTACCTGTGCTCCCTCTGACCCCTCTCTCCCTCTGTCTCTCCACGGACAGACGCGCTGTCTGAGAGGCGGGGCGCGTTTCCACAGGCAGATGCACATCCCCCTCCTTTGTTCAAGATAGCATTCGCTCCTTTTCCTGAGCTGCGGAAACTTAATTGCAACAATCTCCTCTCCAATGCGTTTCTCCGTTTATTTGTCACCGTCAACATTTTCCCTTTTAAAAAATATAAATCAATCAAATGATTTTTCTGTTGTGTATTTATATTTGATCATGGAACTTGGTCAGGCAATATTAGATTAAAGATATAGATTAAAATAAAAAAAGCGCATTCACCTAAACTGAGCAGTTCTCTCTAACATATTCAGCAGGTTACATGCAGCTGTCATAGTTTATTTTGGAGCTCCTGCTTGGGCTAATACAGTAAGTGACAGAGACTGGTGTAAAATCAATACTTCACAGGAGTGTGATGTCTTAATAAACTCTGTGTGTTGTTCAGACAGGAAAGCTAGACGTGTACGAGAAGGACTACAGCGCAGGCCATTGTGAAGCTGTCAAGTCTAGCCCTCAAAAGCAGATGAAGCTGTCAGATTATTAATATATTTATACTGACAGGCCCCAAGTCCACCCCAAAACCCTCCCCTCTTTCAATGTCTCTCAAAAAATATGCTCAGCTTCAAAGACAGAGGCCACAGGGTTGGATGCAAGGTCGAAGGCCAAATACATTTTGAAAGCAAATTCTCTTCCTTTTGCAACCTGTTTTTATTGCTGTCGCTCCCCTTCTCTGTGGCGACCATTCAGCTGAAACTTAGGCTGAATTGGCAGCAGCTTTCAAAGCGCTTGGCAGCCTGGTGATCCTCAGGAGCGCTCAGCTGACATCTCTCTGGGCTTGTCTATGCTCAGGGGTCAGCGCGAGCCCTGACTCCCAGGACCCACTCACTCAGGCGCTACCATGAGTCAGTCCCGCAGACTGAAATTAAAATGTGAAAAGCTGTGCGACTGAAGGCATTCCTCGCCCCCCATGGCATTCTCCTTTCTCTGTGACAGTTCCTCTGAGACTGCTTTTCTTTCATGTTTCTTTTTTCCCTTTAGATTATTTAACAACATGCGAACAGAGCTGTCAAGAAGAGACATGCTTGATCGACAGAGCAAGGGAGTGTCTTAGTCAACACGGGGTTAAATTCGATTTTCTGCATGTTCAGTACGCTATTCTCTAGCCAGTTATTGCCTTTGCTTGATGTTTTTTGATGGATCAATTATCCATTATAACATGTTGCGAAGCCAAACATTACGGCAACTATGACACCTGTCACAATCTTCTATTAGGGTAAGGAAATTGAAATAATTTAATGACAGCTAATTTAGTCTTTGTTTTGAATCTCATTATTGCTGCAGTAATTGTGTTCTAAAAAAACAGAGGGTGAAATATGACTGCGCACTCAAAGTAAAGTACCTCGACTAGAGCCATTAATTTGATATCTCTCAATGAAAACAGAAGTGAATACATTTCACTTTATCAGATTCAGACGAACACAAGTTGGAAAGACTCTGAGATCTTGGAGATTTTTTGTCCTACTTTAAATTCCAGTTAGATTAAGTTAAAGTCTGAGATAACGCTGCGAAAACAAAGGCATGAACACACAGCCTCAATATTAAACAGATAAATCAAGAAGAGCCGTGAATGAATGTATAGAATAATTTAAGACAAAAAATTACAATATGTATTTTATTATATTCAAAAGATATAAATACGTTGTTCTGGGCAACAGTAATTTAAAACACTCAAACATGACCAATAGTATTTTTTGACACAGATTCAAACATTCCCAGTAGTCTAAAAATGTTAATGAGAATTTTCAATTATAACCCCATCATATTTAGCATCGCACCACATAATAAGTGAAAGATATTACTTTAGATTGGGACAAAGGCGCAGAGAGCTGAATGGATGTGATATGCTTGTCAATAACGCGAATGTGAGAAAGCTGCGTGGGAGCGTCTTATCGGTACATGTGTGCATATACTTGAATTTGCAAGTAAAGAGCCTTATTGGGATTACCCCCGGTACATTCTAGTTAGTATCATAAAGAGAAAGAAGGACTAGATGTGGGGATTCGGTAAGCTCTCTGTCAATGGTTTGGAGTTGAATTGCCCTGGATAGTTCCCTTCATTCCAGGGAATGATCTCAGACCTAATTTACTGGGCAGCTCAGGATCCAAAGCATACAAGGCTCTCCTCTGCATAGAATGTGTGAAATAGATAGACAGCCATCCCTCAGATGTGCAGAAGTAATCTTCAGCCAGAGCTGGTCCAGCAGTCCTCACCCCTAAAGGGATTGATGCCGTGTCAAAACCTTTGGCTCAGGGGTCATCCTCTCTTCTTGCCTCCCCAATCTGACAAAAGCTGAATTTCTTTCCCTCACTATTCGTTTCTCTTTTTTCTTCTATTGAATTCATCAGCGAGGGAGGCATGAGATGGGAGATGTGAATGAAACATTTTCATTAGAAGGGAGGAGAATCCCCGGTCAGAGACAAGGCCAGAGCTGATCTGAGCCAATGACATCCCCACCAATCCTTTCCCTTTTTTTTGTCCTTCTTACTTTCCCCAGCTGTCATTCTCTGCGGTATGTGGCAAGCTGATTGAAATCAGCACTGTGTCAGGGCCGTCATATCTCAGAAAGACATAAAACATGCAGAAACATCAATAAGCAACAGGCCGCTGACAGCTCTGAGGCAGCGATGGCGGCGAGGAGAGATGAGGGGAAGGTTAGGACTCTGGGGGGATGCTGTGCAGTTGAAGTGTCTTCTTCAGGCTTCACTGAGACCCAGGGAAGACAAGATAAAGTCTATCAGGTTATCGCCTAGTTCAAGTTGCTTCTCGGACAGCAAGGCCACTGGGACGCTGGATGTCAGAAGATCTGTGTGTGTGTGTGTGTGTGTGTGTGTGTGTGTGTGTGTGTGTGTGTGTGTGTGTGTGTGTGTGTGTGTGTGTGTGTGTGTGTGTGTGTGTGTGTGTGTGTGTGTGTGTGCGCGCATGTGTGTGTGTGTATACACAGTCAGTTTCTGTGTGAATTTCTGCGTGTGTGTGGATGCTGGTGTAATAATTTCTCTCTGCAGGATGAACATTGTCTCATACACTCAATGTAATTATTGTGAAGTGCTCAAGCTGTGAAATTAATATTTTAAATATTATAATTATTATATTTCATGGTTATTATATTTCCAAAATACCAGTAAAACTGCTACATTGCAAATACGCTTTTTTTTGTCACATGTGCTCGTAAAATAAGATTGATAATGCACTAGTTATACCCAGGAGTGAGAGCCAGGAGATGCTTTGGGATTTCCAGTGTGTATTTAATTCACTAATGGGAGGTAAAGGTGATAGTCTGTTAGATCACAGCCTGACACTACCTCTTACCATTGCTAATTAGGCAAGTTTTTAGCCCTGAAAAACTGCTGAATCTCTCATTTCTCATGCCTGATAATGGTCACCACGGTGCCCTAACCTACCTGTTTAGAATTATGATCCAGGAAAAATGAGTTTTACAGGATCCTGACTTTGACGAGGTAAATTAGCATGACGCAGAAGTCTATTAAGGGAGCGGAGTTTTGGCTGAAGTTTCCCCAAAGTGAAAGCTTATTATTTGTGTGTTGATGGGTTAACGTTGTGGACAGGCGCCCATCTACATATCAAATGTGACTCCCATTATTTTATGTTTGTCTCTGCTAACAGCGCCTCCCAGCACTCCTCCGTGTTCTCCTCCATCTGCCTCCTGTCCATTGATCAGCCTTCCAGGGCATCAGTCTGTTTCACATCTGCTACAAGTTCCAGCAGCTCAGGTAACTATCTGCTGCTCTCCGCTGCCTATTGATCTTCATGTCCACCTGCAGGAACATCTGTTTCGGCATGTCGTTTGTCAACGCAACCGGCTACCTTGTTTTGCTTCACGTCTTGTCCACTTTCACTCACTCTCACAAACATAATTTACTCCTTAATGCTTGTTAAATTCGCACTTGCATTTTTCTAATAATGAATTGTAATGTAATCACTCATTGTTATTGCATGTTAGCAAATAGTGGGAGTAAAACTTGTAGTGGGAAATTAAAATAACTTCTCAGAACAATTAAAAAGAAAAACAACTATAGATTTATTTTCAAAATAATCTATATTTTATTACAAATAACTTAGCTCATTCTTAACATGTGGAGGAGCTGCTTAATGTTTTCAACCTAAATATTTTTGTAATTTCACTTGAAAAATATGCTATGGATCTGTTGATTATTTCTATAATTTTTAAATAAATACCCTGTTATTTTGCATTTTAAATCCTAATAATTTAAAATGATATCTGCAGAAAAAAATAGTTTAGATAAGAAGGCATGCACAAAGCAAACTGATTATGCTTATAATCATTTAACAAAACAATGATATGTTTTCTCACATAAAGTAAATGTAGTGTTAAATGTGATGTAAGTGATTATTTAAAATAGTATTAGTTCAGTGGTAGGTACAGTAAACATTTTATTTATTGCATTTATTTTGATCCTGTGCTGAAAGTGAGAGGGACACGGCCCGAGAGCTCGCATTTTTAAATGTTTCTCCTCCAGAGCCCGGAGGAACTGCTGCTGCTCACTTTAATTTGCTCTTTTGTAATGATGGGGCGTAGGTTAGTTAATTTCAATTTTTGATTTCAAAAGCTATCAAATACAGCTCAGATGAGAAATCAATTTTCCCAGCTGCCCTGGCTTTGTGGTGGAAAGATCCCCTGCCATTGGTGAAGAGCCCGTCACATGACGAGTCAGGGATTAGTTCAGCAGGCCCATGTTGCCACCACCTCAATTACAGGCTGCCTCTTGTCATTTACCTCCATAACATCTCATTCTCAGACACAACTCATATTTAATTCATGAAAGCCTGCACAAGAGTAATTGTAATATAGATTGTTGTAGAAAATTTGACCAAATTTAGACCGCAACTTTTTTTGTGATGCGTGCCAACGGCTGTGATTGTGTCATTTTCTCTAATATGGGATAAACAAAGATGAAACAATGAATCTCTAATTTTGGTCTGATAAAATACTGAAAAGTATATAATTTAAATAAACATGGGACTTCATCAAACAACATAATATAGAACAACACTTTGTTATCAAAATTATACTCTGCACAAAATTTGCAATGATGAATTTAATTTGAAAAGTCCTAATTCTTTTTGATTCACAACATATCAAAACCCTAGATCTTATCCTGTGTCAAAAAAAGTAATATATATAAATGTAGTCTGTTGTTCTAAGCAATATACTTCACAGATATTCATTTAAAATTAGTTCAAAAAGAATATTTCCTTAAATTAAATGCCTTTTTTTGATAACGGTGCTGATTGTTGACTCTACAGAAAGCTCAAAGCATTTTGGTCTGTGTGCGAGCATTTTTTATGTTCTTATGGAGACTTTGGTTTAGAAATTTGAATCGATTCCAACATTTCCTTCTTCTCCCAAACGATCTCTCTTTTGCTTTGCAGAACACACACATAGACAATTTAAGTAATCAAAGAATCTCTCCTTTTCATATCAATCATATCTCGCCACAAAAAATAGAGCGGAGGTGATTTCTGGACATATCACAGGATTACATCCGCTTGACAGTTGCGTTATTCTATGTGGTTTCCATGACAACCGTTTGGGTGAGGCCTCCAATAAAACCAACCTCAGCTGTCATCTCTTCACCTAAAAGCTTTGTAATTGCTCTCATTTGCATACTACAATTAAGTGTGTTAGCTCACAGCAAGAACAATCAACCTCCACTAAAGACTGGGGATAGTATAATTATTATATCAGTGGATTTGTATAAAACATTACTGACGAGCCTTTGTTTGACGTCGGCGTTCCACTGTCAGGCTAGCTTTACCACTTATTTTCTTCTATATACATATTTCACAGACAGTGGGTAATGCATAGCCATGCTGGTTTGAAAATTATCATTTTAAATATCGCTTTATGGTGACAAAAAAAAAAAATTTTATTCTACCAATTAACATATAGTTTCCTGTCTGTCAGTCAATACAGTAAAATGTATATTTGTATGCATTTGATAGGAGGCTTTTTGATACAGTGGTGCTCTTGACTAGCTAGAAACAGAATGATCTGCAGTAGTGGGAGACAGTTTGAACTGCTGATTGAATGGAAAGGTTATGTGCATTGAGCTCAAAGCATTGTTTCTCTTTCCCTCAGATGCGTCGAGGCTGTAATGAAGAGCTCTTGAACTCGCAGTCAGAGAAGCTGTGACAGGAGTTCAGGAGGACGCCTCTTTGGCTCTGCTGGACGTACGACACACACACACACTCACATGTCACACATACACCCAGAGACAGCAACAAACAGCTAATACAGAAATCAAAATGAAGCTGTCACTCAGACGTTGGTTCACAAATCACTAACTTTTCATTTAAGGCGTCCAGTGTCCAATCTTTCTACTGATATTGGAAAAATATCAAAAATCTACCTCTGCGTTTCTGCTTTTTTTATTTTCTCTTTTCCTGTTATTTATTTGTTGGCAGTGCTTTGACATGAGGTTAGAAATGCAATATGAGACACATCTTCATGGAGGCATAACTTCAGTTTATGAACTATAAAAGCTGCCGTATTTCTATCTTTCAGAGCTTTATTATCATGCCTGTGGTGCTGCTGTGAGTCTTTAGGCAAGTACATTTTATTTTGAGATTTTTGCCTTCAGGCCCTTTATTGAAATGGAAGACCAAATGGCACAAATGGCAAGTGCATCATTCCTAGCTCTCTGCAGCCTCCCAACACAAACTGGTCAAGCAGAAATGAGACCTGCATCAATTTTAATTTGTATTTATCCTGCTGATGACCCGCTCCTTTCACTCCGCCGTTGGAGGCACAAATTACACCCATCATAATTCTGATTCCAACGGCCCACGGTGTGCTATCAGAAAATGAGCATGGTTATATACCACCGGCGGGTTCAAGGTGTCACAACACAATTATACAATCATGCAACCTGACGAGCTCTGACTGGTCGCCGTTGTATGACAACTAAGCTGGAGGGCCACGCTGTCTGTCACATGCAGGCGGGTAAGATAAGTTCACAGAAGAGTAGACTGCGCCTCAGTGTCTGCGGCTCTCTATCTAAATCAGTTAAATATCACACAGATGCTGCAGTCTGGGGAGATTTTTTTGGGGAAGTATAAAGACCCGCATCTGAAGTTATCTTTGACTTGTCAGGTTTTTATTTGGCACAGCAAATTGAGCATGGAGGGGGGAGGAAACAAAACATAAATCAACGTAATAACATTGGCTCCCTGTGTATCATTAATATAATTAAGTCATCAATGAGGAAAGTTTCAAACCTGCTACACACTGCAGTGCAGCTCACAGTGACTCTCAATCAACCCTAATCCTTGTATCTCATAAAAATTAGACCAAAAAATGAAGGGAAGCTACCCAGCCTGGATCCCCGGTGTGATCTCAGTGTCAAGCCATTAGGCTGTGTGAAATGAGGTGCCACTCATGAGTTATAATGCTGCACATCTATAGATGCAATGGTAAAATATAGCCCTTCAATGCTCAGTCCTCTGTTGGGAAAATAATTCTGCTCTGATAGCAGTCCGTCCTGCAATATCCCGATTCAAAGTCATAAAGATATGAAGAGGGCTGTTGGATAAATTCAAAATAATCCACTTCAAGATAGCTTTGAGATTAATGGAAAAAAGTGTGTTTGCTTGTGTGTCTCCGTGCAAGAGCAAATGAGTGTGTCTGTGTGTGAATGCAGACATGAATAAAATATATCAATTCAAAACACTTTGAAAATACAGGAGGATGATATTACTAATTAAGTTATCCACCTTGGCAATGAGAAAAAATGAGACTCAGAGGAATAAGAAAATGACAGCAACAAATCTACAAACTATTCCTCTAGAGCCAACAAAGACGTTGGATGTAAGCTTTCAGCTATTTGTGTGGTAAACCACGCTCATTGTATCGAATTTGAAAGCACGTCAATAGAAGACGTCGTTCTCTATAACCAGTTGTTACAGAACTACAATCAATGGGAGTTATACTGACGACTGCTATACTTAGAGGCACATAACAAAGCATGCTAGCAGCAGTCTGATCTACTGAAATATTTACCCAGAGGTACTGTAGATGTAACAATGATAAGGAAATAAAGCTAATAAGTGTCACTTTGATATGACAACAAATTATACATGGTTCTATCAGATCTCATTTCCATTCCACAACACAGAGACAGAGAATACCCTGAAGCATGGCTGTTAATGGGAGCCTCTATCAGCCATCGTGAAAAGCCTGCCTCATTACTCACTCCAGCACAACAGTGCCCAGGGTGGTCGATTTCCCCAACGGACGCTGGTTCACAGACCAGAGACGCACTGTTAGGCATATGACTTGTTTTTCAATGTGCAGGGCACAGATGCCGTCATGCTGCAAGTGTGTGAAATCTTTTATCAGGAAATGAATTTAAGCAAAATAATTCTGAATCAAAGAGAGTGCAAAAACATATTGAATAAGGAAAAAGGATTAGTTTTTTAAATGTTTAATTTGTTTTTAACATAAAACCATTGGGTGATAAATGTATAGCTTATCATTTTTGTGGTTACAGAAAGTGGTCCTATATAGTAACAACCAGCTACCACTCATCTTCGTTTTCATTATACATCTGATGCTATACAACCTGATTGTTATTCAGAACGAATTCTCCATTCGGGAGGGCGTCAAATACTCACATAACCTTCTTTCCCTTCCAACCTGTGCAATGAATATTTTAAAACCTTAATGTATATTGGCCATCTCAATTTTTAGCCTGAGTCCTTCCTTTGTCCATATCATCTCAGAAGCACCTTTCCTACAATTGTGGCTGAAACAGAGAATGCTGTCACTCGTGTTATTTTTCTTCACAATTTGCAATCACTGCTGCTCTGGTTTTACTCTCTCTAGCCCTGTGTCTAGCTTCCCTGACAAAGTCAATAGGGGGCATCCCTCATCTGTCAAAAACAAACATCACCATACTTTCTTCTTTTCTCGTTCCCTTCTCTTTGTGCAGCCTCTCTCACTGCCTGTACAGTAGATCCTCGGTTCGTCACTCGGTGTAGATTATGAGATTATGAGTCGGGTTGCGTGGCGACCCTAATCAACATAAAACAAGTAAGAGCAGTCAAAACATATAAGAGAGAAAGTCCTGAAGGAGTTGCTGACCCTGTGGTGACTCTCTCACCCAGAGGGGAGGCAGCAGCGCTTGCTGTGTGTGTTTCAGTGCAATCTGTGGAGCAGATGGCTGGAGTCCTGGGCAGAGAGCAGCAGGTCTCAGCCTGCATGTCACCAGGATGATGTGAGCTGGCTCACTCCGAGCTTTAGTTAATATCTTCCTGTATCACAGACTTGTTAAGGATCTGGGCAAAACTCACCGGCTCTTTACAAAAGAACAATAGTCTCTCTCTCTCTCTCGGCCTCTCTCTGTATCCCTCTCTTTTTTCTCCTGGGAGGCAGATCATATTTACTCATAGTATAAATGCTTTTTAACCTCTAAACATTAATTTGTGTACGTTTTGAGATGTATATAAAAACATATATATTTTTTTATTTTCTTTTTTTTGCTAATTAATTCAAATAAATACTTTGAAATAGTTATCATTAAAGATTTATCCTCATGCAAAAAGGTAAAACTGCCACACAACGGCCTTTTTGTTAACATCCTTTACAATGGCCTAATTTATCCAGGAATAAGAAAGTGATTGATGAATATGACACATACATAAAGATGTAAAGCAATTTGAGTTACCCTCAAACTGCCATGTCAAACAGTAATTATGGACATCAGTGTTTCTCTATTGTAACATAATGTCCCTGACTAAATGGTTTTACATTGACTTTGATGGAGAAGTTCCTGGTTGTGATAAAATCATTAAAGCAAAATCACTAACAAGGTAACATTTGCTCGACTTTTGTTCCTCTCTCTCCCTCTCCCTCTCCCTCTGCCACTTAGGCTTTAATCTTGGTTAGTGGCAGGTAGGGAAGGCAAGGCCGTGCCATGTGAGGTGCAAGTGTGTGCTGCCTCTCCTCCTCGCTCTCTGCTCATATTATATAAAGAGTGGCAGCAGGCAGAGTGACAGACTGCCCCAAGAGATGACACCTGTCACTGAGGGGAGTGCTGCTAATCTACAAGCCTCATTTTGTTTGAACTCTTTGTCACCTTGCCGTCAAATCCTCATCTTCTCAGTCACTGCCAGCCCCACTCCCCTCTGCGTCTCTGCTCGCTGTTCTTTGCCCAATCCCTCCACAATATACGCTCCCTCCACCATCACCACACACAGCACACTCCTCCAGACAAACCGCTGTTCTCTGCTGTAACATATTCCTGCCAACAAACATTTGTTTATTGAAAGTGTATAGTACATTATTGTGTTTATAAATATATGCATGGTGAGTACTTTTTGGCATAGTCCAAAAAATAAAACATTGACAGTTCATTGTATTTTTTTTCAGACTGGTAAAATTGCTTGTGTGCCCTTAGCATATGAGAAGATGATGCGTCCCTGTTCAAATGTTTTTATTTTCCGAACAAAGCCCCATTCATTCATATTGAGATTTGTCTAAGTTAAAGTGATCTGAATAGAAATGCTGTCTGGAGTGGCCCAGTCTCTATGGAGCAGCACACTCCACCCCCTGGCCAAATATCTACATTGTCCACTTCTACAGACTGTGCTTTGTAATTATAATATAATTCATTATGTCTATGCTGATGTGTCACAAAGGAGGAGTCCTCCCCAAAATCCTCTTGCGCTGTTCAGGCTGACCGAACACATTCTTGTTCTCATCTGAAAGCCTGCGGCTTGGAAATACCCTCTCACACCCCCATAAACAATAGATTTCCCTATTTTGCTTAATTGAGATATCACCCGCAAATCTGACAGCTCACACCAGCCCCTAACTCACACGGAGGGACATATATAGTGACAGGATATAGAACGGAAAGAGTACGAAATAAGATTAAAAGACAAAGAATAAAAGGTTGTTTTATTATTAGTTGGCGAAAATATGCCCTATTCACTCAGAATGAATAAAACACCATTATTTGCTTTGTCCATCAAAATGATAGAATCCTTAATATAGAATCTGTGTTTAGTCATGTTAATGTTGAGATTTGCCAGGTTTTTAAGATAAATTGTGACGGCAGAAAGAGAAAAAGACAACATGATATAATCCAAGTTGCAGCGGAGGCATCAGCCAACTTCTTTAAATGCCTCCATTAAGTGGAATTATCTTTCCCAGACACATTTTGTATGAATGCATCCAAAAATCCCCATTTCATTTGGATTGCTTGGGGTTTAATTTAATCCTTTTGCTTATTAAAAAAATAAGATGCAGCATCTTTAACAATAGAAAGGCTAGTCTGCATCGAACACAATAGTTAAGGTTAAATTGAAGGTTGTGCGCACCCTTTGCTGTATTAGAAGAACATTCATATTCAAATAAAATCAAGAAACCCTGGTTCATTTTGCATAGCAATTGTGCATTTGGACGCACAAAGCAAAACTGCAATGCAGTTACAGTTTTCTGATATTAAAAATAACAACACTCTTTACCCGTTTGTGATTGTGCAGTTGCTTAAACATTATGTGGGAAGTTATTTACTCCTATCCAAGTACTTAATACATACATACTGTACAAGTCAAAATACTTAAATATACTGTACTTACATGCAGAAAAGATATCTATAGTGGGGGAAAGAATTGTGTTAGACATAATTCTTCCCTCAATTTCTGACTGATCTCTTATCTGACTGCTAACTGAGTACATAACCAAATAACTACAGTAAAGCAATATCCTGTCCACTCTCAAAGTGCTGTATAGAAGTGACACAGTCTTAGTCTTATTAATAATTGGGATGTTCATTTGTTAATGGGGTCAAGGTTGAGCACAGGATCATTGAGATCACGTCAATTTGTGGCAAAATGTCTGAAACTGCTGTAGTAGCCTTATTTTTACGGCCAATAAATCTTAAACATTTGGATATGACTTAGTGAGTTGTTAATTTATTATATTTACAGGACACTTGCTAGCTTTAGTAAAGCATTACACAATAAACAAACTCTAGATTTTTTTATTTAATTGTAGTAATTCCAGCAAATACTTGTATACCAATAAGGTAGAAAATATCAGTCAATATTAATCATGTTTAACAAATGCAAACCGTGACTATTGAGAGTAATAACTCTGAAGTGTTTATAATTGTAATCATGTTTGCTCATCAGACAGCAGAGAGAAAAGTGTTTGTACCCTGTGTGGAAAAAACTAATTTGAGGATCCAACATTTTCCATCGTTTTCTTAGTTGGACAGAAAAAGAACTTCAAAGTTAAGAGAAATACTGACAGAATGGTGCAGAAGAGTTTACGGTTTGCACAAAGATCATTTCCACATCTGGCTGTCAATGTGAAATAAAAATGATGTTGACAGACCGGGTATTTTATGTTGCTTGGTACCGTCCCTGACATTCTTTATTCAACCCTTGTAGTTGTATTGTAAACAGCCTGATCAGATAACTAGTAAATCAGATAAGCAGTAAGTTACCTTTCAGCTAAAATTACTATCACAAGTGCCATCACCAATATTCAGCCCATCGCTCAAAACAATAAAACAGTTTGTGACATTGACACACAGCTCCTCTCCGCTTCTAGTTACTCAGTTCAGATATTCGGCCAGATGGTAAAAGAGATCCTCACATTCTCATATAAACTGAATTATGACAGCAGAGTGGATACGAAGGAACATCTTGAGTGGCCTAAACCAATTATTACAACCATAGTCTTTTAAATCTTCTGCCCAAAAAATCACCAGCAAACATACACATAGTAGAATATACAAACGTCTTTAGATACATTCAGAAGTCACAGCAAAAAAATACTTTTTCAAATTGGGATTCTTCCGGTTGCTTTTGACAGTAGCATTAGCTAGGCTGTTAGTTGTAGACATGTTGCCAACGATAAGTACATCACAACCTGAATCAAAACTGACATACCTTTGACAACAGCAGCAATATTACTACTACCTAGAAACAATAAAGTTATCCGTTTCTGCTTTTAATTAATTAAATGAAAATCATTAAATCATATCTCTTTTTATTATAGCTGATTAACTTTAGATCCAACTTATCACAAATCAGTACCTCTCCAACGTCTTTCAATTCATCATTTTATGTCCCAACTTATGATCAAAGTTTTTCAAAATGCTACAACACACTAAATATATATTGTTTCTTTACACACATCCAGGAATATTACCACTCCAAATCATTTCAATGTTGGCCTAGAGAGGCTCTACCTTGCGATGCATTGTCTTCCCCATCCCCCTGTCTTTGTGTCTGGGGAAAGTCACATGGCTGTTGAGAAACAAATAGTTTCATTGGCTATATTCAGAGCATGGCTATGAAGAGCACAGCAGCTTGTCTTGGGAGTCAAGAACTAGGTACAATGTCTTCTGCGATGGGATGGCCAACACAAATAGGCTGCCGCACCTATCCAATTAACACCCTGCCTGCCAATCCCTGTCAGGTCACACGCTTACTCCCATGGCATGCTCTACCTGTCTCTGCTGCTCGCAACACATGCCCGGCTCCAATATAGAATTAACACCACTTTTCACCTGGTCACGCTGACATGCCATAGATTAGACTGGTGCAGCATGGAGATATGCCAGGCACTCCAAATGAGGGCACCTGGGGTTAGATTTCAAATGCAGTGGGGCTATTGTTTTGCCACTCCTTTAATATTAATTAAACTCTGAGGTGAAATTGTTCTTTACCAAACTACCGATTAATTCCTCTGCAAGTGTACACCTGATAAGAGGTTTTTTTAATGACCACCTCGATGTTACAGTTTATCACACCAGTTAAGACCTTAATAAGACAAATAAGCTGCTGGGGCTAAGTGGTATTTGGTATTGTGCAATTTCTTAGATGTGTGCTTTTATACAATACCAAAAAGAGGATTTTATTTGTTGTGCTTCTGCCCTAATCCTTACAAAATACAAATGAAATACCGGATCAACTCCATAATATATTCTGTAATAACTGTCAGAGATCCTGACAACACATCAGTTTTGCAAATGTTTTATATCTGTAAATATGTTAGTGTTTGCATAAATACTCACGCTTTCTTAAAAGTTAGAAATGCTAATATTTCTTAGGTGGTGGTGCGGCTTCATATTTGCAACTGTTGATGTTGTCGGTATAATCACATCTGTTAGATGTGCAGTATTTGCATTCTGAGGATCAGAATAGCATTTCTTGTTTATGTACCGGTACTTGTTGTTTTTCTTTGTGTTATTGGGCTGAGTTCTTGTTTCAACAAAAGGTGTAGAAACACCTGTCCAATGAACAGAACTAGGGAGGGATAACTTGTTTCTTAGACATTTAAGAAAGAACATTTTTACATTTCTCAACTAATTACTAAAATAGTTTTTGTTTTATTTATTATAAATCTACAATTGAATAAACAACCAAAGCTTACTCTGGATTATTTAGAGGTTGATCACTTCATCCAATAGATAGTGCTAATTTTCACACAGAGGATTCTGGTTGTCTAGAGTTGCCACATTTCCATGCCAATATTATATACTTTACCATGGGTGGATGTTTGTAGCTTTCACTAGTTAAAAGTATTGTATTAGATCTATAACTAGTGGAGTGGTATTATCCACGGATCACAAGTGAATATCTTACCCAATGATGTGTGGGCTATTAAGGAGGATAGCAAAAAGTTTCAGTGGGCCATTTTTCTGTATCCTGGACCATACCCGTGTTGTTAACATTAAGCAGGTCTCCCTTGAAAGAGAGATCATTGATCTCAATGGGATTTCACCTGGATAAATAAAGGTTTTGAATTGAATTGAAGCAAAATAGGGCAACTTCTTCATATGGGTTTTTGTAAACAGATTGATAATATTACCTTCCATAATTAATATGCCATTTCTTTTATCAAACACAGAACTAATAACTGTGTGTAGAATGTTGTACATTGACCATTTTATTACGTTGTAAGTGAGAACTGGTAATTTACTTTTTCACCACCCTTGTTCTTTCAAATATGCCCAAATGTGACCATGTGGATGTTCCCTGTATCTGTTTTAGCCATGCTAGTGGTATGGTTTGAATGATGGCAATGTCATTCGGCAGTTTGGTCTGTTCACCTCTCTGTCTAGACTAAAATATAGATGGATTGTCATGAGATCTTGTACAGACAATCGTTGTCCCCAGAGGGTGAATCCTACTGTCTTTGGTGACCTCAGTGCCAATATGAGGTCAAAATGTATCAAATGTTTTATTTAACTCACACTAATAATTATGACCCTAGCCATTTCTTTTAACAAAACAAAGAAAATAGTCCAATACTTTATCAAATTGTTGTCTAACAAAATGGAAAAAATTTCACAATCTTTGTTATGTAACAATCTCACCTTCAGTTTTTTGAATCAATTTTAAGATTTCTTATATCAAAATGGTCTTGCACAAAAAATAATGTTAGCTTTTTAATAGTCAATTTTATATTATCAGATTAAAAAAACAACACCAAGACAATATCATTGTGTTAGTGTGCAATTACACATTTTATAGGTGATATACTGTATATCCACTGTATGTTACATCAATTCACTTGATGCTGGAAATTCCGGACGCAGTGCTGGTCACATGTATTACAAGCAATATAAATACAATAATATGTTTTACATTTTGGGAGAAGTTGCTAAAATGAACTTTGAAACACGAAAAGCAGATTTTTGATGTAAAAACTTTTGTTCTGTTGTCATAAGATCAGTAGCTTCAAAGCAGAAACCAAACCACCAAAGCAAGTATCCAATACAATTTTACCAAAAGCTTACGACGTTTCTCAATAACTTAGTGAGTTCTGTGGTCGTTACATACTAAACCAGATCAATGTGTTTATGGAGTAAAGATTATTTTGCAACAGAATCTGCCTGAATGGTTTTAATAAAGTGAATAGAAACACCCTGCAGAAGATTCTGCTGCCAGAAACTACCGCCAGGAAGTTTTCTGTTGGGAAACATGTCGGTTGCAAAGATCATTTTTACACAACCCACTCACCAGACTACCGCTGATTTTTAACGATTTCTTAAAAGCCAAGATTACATTTTTGTGACAAGATTTGTTCAACGCCAAAGTTATTCAAAATATTATTTCTGTAATATCTTCACATGGTTAAGGTTTAGTTAACTTTGGCCAACTAAAGCTTCATGGTTAAGATTATAGAGACACAGAAGTCTTTGCAAATTAACCTCTATGGTTATGATTCAGTAACATTTGTATGGTCACCATCAAACAGTTTTACTCATCATCCCACATATTTTTTATGCAGTATCATTTTTTCTAGTGTTTCTAAGAAACATCACATTGGATTTTGTTGCATTTGAGGAACAAGCTATGCTGTAGTTTTGTAATTGATAAGATTTACTGCTGTCTCATATTGCCGGTTTTCATCATCATTCATTTATGAATACTATATTTCAACATATTTGGCCATGTTAGTAAATATCAATTAAACACTTGGTGCTTGTAAACTGTTACTGTATAAGTACTGCAGTTTGTCCTACATGGCTTAAACTTAAGCAAAGGTTTCTATAGCTTATATGACCGGCTTAAAAATGATTACAATTTATAACTTGGGTGCGAAAGGACAATCATTTGTTTGCAAATGTTATACAGTTCTTTCATAAATTAACTTTTCTTGTTAAAATGGGATTCTTCCGCTTGCTTTTTGACAGTTGACAATACATTTTTTAACTTTAAAGCATGGAAAGTATATACACCAAGTATTCCCCCACCCCCGAACCAATCCCTTTAAAAAGCCTCAGGTGGTCCTCCTTGCAGATAAGAGTTGGTAGAATTTGATTTATGACTCCCTGTATGCGTGTGTTAAGATTCAATAATACTTTTACCCATGGCCTTTCTCTCTGTCAACGTGAGCGAGGGAAATATCATTAGGACAGGTTTGCCTGGGATACATTTTGCTGCCTTGGGATGTTACAAACCATTAACATCAAGCAAAGACGTATCACTTTTCCAGGACTGAGCATTGTATGTGAAAGGCTACACTCACCTCAGTGGATCCCAGTGGATATTAAGCTAACAGTTCTGGATTCCAGTGGGCATCTTAGCAAAGAAATCCTCTTTATTACACTGTAAGTCAATGGCACAAATATGATCTGGGTGAAGGGAAGCTTCTTAGAGGAATCAACCCAGCAGCATTGTTGGAAGGGGTGCAGCTTGTCTACACTTCATGTCATTTGCAGATTCTTTACATTGTATTGTGTACGCTGACAGGTTTGAGATTTGTTTGCACTTCATGGGTGTCTAATTGATTAAGATTAAAGGAGGACGGTTTGTCTGGCTGCTGAAGGAAATTCCTGGCTGATTTGTGTTTGCTGTGCCCCTCCTTTTTTAAGTGCAAGTAGACCCTATTACGACACACCTAACATGAGCCAACACAGGCCACATGCTGGTCTGCCTGCTGGTTCACATGCACTGCATGACACAGCAGCTGAATAAAGCCATCACTTACTCTCTGAACAACTGGGCGAGTGGCTGACTGTTGCAGCAATCCCACCATTTATGTATGAAGTCAAGAACTCCTATGCAACATATTCTGCCAATGCTGTTATTTTCCATAATATAAGTAAGCAGATCATATATCTTTTGCATTAAATGATGAGAAAATCCAGATAAAAACTGAGTTGGATCATCTTTAAATTGTGCCGCAAAAATACCTGTTTAATGTGTCATCGTTAAAAAGTCTAATTATTGTATTTCCTGACATTGTTAATCATAAGTTAGGACTCTGTGATGTTATTATAATTGAATGGAAAAAATCCCTGAAACTCTTACTTGTTTTAATTAAACCATAAATTTAAAAGGTAGAAATGAAGTGGGTTTAATAACAAAGGAAAATATGATGTCAAAGTCAGAGAAGTGGTTTTATTTTCTGCTGCAAGCTAAAGCTAAACTACAAAGTACAAGCACTGAATTCTGTCCTACTTCACTTGCTTTGATACTGGACCACCATGTTATAAATAATGTATTAAAGGATTTACAATGCAGAGAAAGAGAGCTGCTTTCAGAGGAATGAAAGTTCCTTTACCAATGCGTGAAAAAAAACATGTTAACTCTTTGCAGCCCAGACCCAATCTGGGTTATAAAAGACTTCATATATTTTCTTTTGTATTGTCCAGGTTAAGAGAGTGTTTGGTTTCCTTTTTACAGTTTGTGGTAGCTTATTTTTTCTGCCAAAAGGTGTTTGAGGCCTACTGGGACCACTTAAAAGTTTATGCAGAGCACTAGCCAAGTTGGACAAAAAAGCCTTGAAGTATACACACACTGGCCCCTTTCTCAGAACCTCTCAGCTCTGGCTAGGGGGAGTGTTGTTGGTTTATGAGAGGGAAAATAGCCCCAGCCTTCTGCAAAAGTGAAATGGGATTAAGGCCTTTGTTCGGCCCACAATGGTGAGGGGAATTAGCAATAGTTGTAGGCACTTAGAAGAGCTCTCACACAGAAGCTTATCCCAGATTTTGCACAATAATCATTTGAATATCAACAGTGTTTTGCAACTACAACGCTAATGTATAAACTTCTCTCTTTTAGCAATCAAAATCCCCAAAAGGATTTTTTACCATTGGCCACATCACAAATATTCACCCTCTTTATGAAGAATATAATATTTTGAAGAATTATTGCACTTTGTGTAGCCGAAAACCACATTGCATTTTAGAGGTTGTGAGGATTAGTTGAAGTCTGGGGTAGATTTATTTGAGTTACGCAAGCTTCGAAATGTGTTTGTTGACTTAAAATGTAGGTAAACCACATATATGGGTTAAAAATGAATATAATACATTGTGTATCCACAAGATCTAATGATAAACCAAAAATTACAGATTAATAGAAAAATTGCGCTATTTATTCCAATTCTTAACAAACGTCCCACTCTACTGCCCTTGTATTGAAAGAATGTATAGCAAAACGCAATATAAGAAGCACTGTAATGAATAATTGTATACATTATTGATTGCTTTCTGTTGTAAAAAATGCTTTAGAACAAGATGAAATGTCTATTTAATTGCAATAAGCAGAAGTGAACATGGCAACATGCAATGTATAAATTGAAGTGTGGGTTGTATGACAGACCAACATTAATGTACATGCAGCCTGCCTTTCCTGACTCAGTTTGTGCTGATAAATATGCAAACATCTTAAATAGTGTTTTGCTCATATTACTCTGTTAGTCTGCAGACTTATCTGGGATCATGTGGATCCACTGAGGAGCGTACCTCTCACCGAGGAGGAATAATTCAGAGCTTCTGCCTCAGTTGAGTCTCACAAGACTAGCTTCAAGAAGTGTGATGGCCTCAGCGTTTTTGCCCACACAGTGAAAACGTATTGTCCAAATCACAAAACATTGAGTGAGATCAGCAGACTTGTCAAGAGGCCCTGGCTTGAATATGAATGATGAGAGAAGAGCAGGGTGGTCCTAGTGCTGTTTTGGTGTAAGGCAGGTGAAAATAAGCTCAACTGTCCCCGCCAGCTGCACATCGCCATTCCAGAAATAGAGCAGAGAGTTTACCAAATTAAAAAAGAGGGCTGTTAAGCACTTTTATGTAAATGAACACTAGAACTACACCAAAATGATCTGCAGACATTGGTGTAATTATCAAAATGTATTGACTTTTCTGGCATGATTACAATATTTTAAGCTCCAACATGTAATCATAACACCATCTTCCTCAAATTCAATACTTTATGTAAACTTCAAGGAGTCATTCCGAAATGAAAAATGCTAAAGGTGGTTTTCGGTGTGAAGCCACGCATACTTTTTCTGTCAAAACTATGAAATTAAGACATAACACCTCCCCTTCTTTCCTGTCCTTAACACATGCACGCACGCTAGTTCAATTCACTCGAGTGTCTGCATAGTTTCTGCATTCAACTGGATACAATGATGCACAAGATGAATAAAGTTATCTCTGCAGCTGAATGGGATGTTGCTGGTGGGAGGGAACAGGGAGGGTCCCTATACGCCTGGGCTGAAAGGAGCTCAGCTTTGAGGGCCAGTGCTGCAGGGGTCAGGGCCCAGCTGCTTTTAGGGGTGAAAGGGACACCAGCGGGCTGGACTGACTCAAGAAACCGAACAAAACCAATCGTCTCTAATAAAGACATCCCAGATTGGACGTTGACAGATCCCTTCCCCAAGTTGCTGAACACACTTCACACATTCAAACTTTGCTCTGGTTTGTATCATGTGTCACAGTCAGAGTCCACTTTCACTTGTTAAAACTCTCAAATATAATCTCTATTTTTTTATTTTGCTTAATTTTGTTTTGGGGGTCTGAAATCAACATTTCAACACAGGTAGGATATTTCTTAATCATTTTATGGACACAGGATTTATTTTTAAACTTAAAAGTGATATTTGTTATCATATAAGAAAACTTAAAAATAACAACTAATTGTCAAATCCCTCTTTATATATAACGTATTGTTTATTAGTCACTTTCGGTATCTAAATTATTTGTTCAACACTTAATTTGATCTCAGATCCACTATTATTATCAGATGGATATGATAGTTTTTCCTGTATTAGACTTTGTGTTATGTGTCCGTTGGTAAAACCACTCCTCTTAAAGTGCTTGTTGATGGTTACGCTTACTTTGAAATTGCTGTGTTGATGCTACTATTTGACTATCATTTGGAAATATATATACAATATATTAGACATTCCCTCTTTTCAAAGGGTGCAGAAATTCCCTACGTTTGAATTTGTGGGGGGTAAGTAGGATAATAATCAGGCCACATTATAAGGAATTGATGGTTCATTTTCCCTGTCAGCAGTAGCAGAGCTTTGCCCAGGGATGTGCCGACCTGTGCAGATGGGGTTCAAAGCCAATTTCCATGTTAAAAACTCCACACGGCTCAGAAATCCCTCTGACTGACTCTTGTTGATCAGAGTATGTGACAAGCCTGTCTTTTAAAACAGGTCTGCTCATGTAAGTAGATGGAAGTGCTCAAATGTACAACAAACAGTCTGTCCGCGTTTGAGTGAAGTAATAGTGTTGTTTTCATGCATAGCCAGAGGCAATGACATAAAGACAAAAGATAGCTCTGGACTGTGCTGTCAAAATGGAAAATATGGCCCATTATATGTGTCATACAGTAATTACACAAACTGCAGAAAGTAGTCCTTTCCATTTTTTGTCATGTTTTATTCTCCCTTTCATCAAATGCATGTCAAGTGTCATTACAAAGCTTTAATTCTTGCCAGAAAATCAGTTCAACCATTCATCATCAGCTCACATTTAAATTTTCCTTCAGGCTGTTTTTTTTTTTTTTTTTATATTCGTATGTGCCGAGTTTACTCAGAGACGGAAAATCTGTGAGGAGAATAAAGAGATCATTGGGATGGCGGGAATTTGTTTGATGAGTTATGAGATGAACCAATTTCTTTTTTAAGTAGAAAAATACATCTGCCAAGTATGATCCTCTGTGTCCCGAGCACCGCAGCTTTACGTCACCCTTTATCTGGCTGTCGACTGCTGAATGCTGGGTGTTTGCACGCATGCACGGACACAGCACTTGTAGTGTGCAACGTGCAGGGAGGGACAATTTTACTTTAAGTTCTGCACATAATTAACATGTCCCAGAATTGGCTTCTTTTTTTTTGGTAAAGCCTCCTATCTTAATTGCAATCACATATACTTCAAGAAGAGAGGCAACTGGAGAACAGTCTCATTTTTTCCACTTTGTTCTTTGTTCACTGTTATCACACGACTCTGTGTAATGGTGTCTGTGCTATAAGCTGCTAGCCTGCTGCACTGTGCTGGATATATTATATCCATTGAAATGCCTGCTGGCTGCAGAGTATTAAGTATGGGGAAAACACAATCTTGGTGGGGTCTGTGCGACTAACAATAGATAGAGGCATGATGACTTATTAAACACAGCCAACCGGCAGCATGGCTTTTCTCATTACCTTTTCAATTCCCAGCCTATGGGTCTGGTGACAAAACTCTTGCCATGTAATTCTCTCTCAGGCTGCTTTCATCAGCCGATTTCGTGGAGAAATATGAAGCAGATTTTATCGCACTCTATAAATTCACAAAAGGCCCTCAAGTTGCCCCCATGGAAGACATACCTCATCTCTGCGATGAGCCACCACTATTGCTGATCCCGAGCATTTGATAACAGCACCTTTCCTTTTAAATGATTTGACAGGCGTCTGACATGAGCCCTATGGACACAGCATTTTTTAATACACTTTTCTTTGCTTGTTTACACCAACCTCCTCAGATGAAAGAACATATCTATCATCTCTTTCTCTTTCAATAGGTGATATATATGAAAAACCTACAACAGCTTTCCGATTGTATCAATTGTAAACCATTGTTACACACAAAAAGGATTTGCAGTTGTCAAAATAGTAAACACTTTGATTTTATAGCTTCAGGTATTTTAATTTTTTTAAATAAATTGTTAAAATCTCGTTCCTTTAATTTCATCAACACACATACATCTCATCCAGAGTGCTCCAAAAGTCTTTGTTCCTGCAGAAATGGTTTCATTAATACTGATAAATAATAATTGTTATAATTTACAGCCGTCAAGTCACTTGTAAATAACAAAATGACATATTACACAAACTACAAATTAGTTATTGATGAACCAGAAGGAAATAAGCAATACTAAGACAGTTGCTGTCACATATTGTTAGGTTGTATGTGTTTGAATTTGTTCTGTTTTACCCAGTTGTGCTTATTTTCCTCTCATCTAATTCTCTCATGTGGTTTCTGGCACATTTGCCGTATTCTGGCATACAGCAGGGATTGTTTCCTTTGAAATGTTTTGACTATGGTGTCATTTTAAAAAACTTTCTTCATGCATGGGTACCTAATCAATTGAAATTCAGCTGCCTTACCCCCAAGCTCTGGTGTAACTTAGACCAGCTTTCATCAGCTCAGCCCTTTTAAAAATAGAAATCCTGCTATGAAGGTTTGTTCAGTTTGAAACGGATCTTCAGCTCCTCCACTATGTTGTGACTGCAAAGTGCTGCAAACAAAACTTTATATACATTTATTTATTTTCAGGATTTACGTAATTAGCGCTGTGAGGACTTGATGTTTAAAATGAGAGGAAATGTTTGTGGTTTATAATATTTCTGCATATAATGCTCCATGTGTCAGATTGCAGTTTACAAAGTCCGGGTTTGATCAGTGCATCTGTCCTAATTACATTTCCTACATTATAATGTTTGATAATGCCTCAAGGTTTGCTCCCTTCCATCAAAACATTTCTGCAAATGCTCCTTCCTGTTAACTCTTTGTGGGCCCGCCTTACGTAATTATTTCATATTTGCTATCTTCACCTCCATGGGGAAAGTATTATCTGCAATAATCATTGTCATCATCATGATTCTCTTCGTGGTCTGTTGGCTCCAAATAAGTAATTTAGTTGTAAAGCAGCTTCATTTATTTTGCCTATTCATTTTTCTTCCTATCATATATCTAAATACAAATCTTCATTTTATAACTGACAGCTTATTACCTCCGAGCATGTGCTGATAAATTTAATTCCAATGAGTTAGCTTCCATTTTCGGATCCCATTATCCACTAATGTGGCAGCAGCGTGTGGGAGGAGGAAACGTACAGGACAAGAACTCAGGAAATAAAATGTATGTCTTTACATGTAAAAATACATGTTTTTAGATTTGGATTATATTATTGTTATTGTTATTATTATTTAAAAAATAATCATTATGTTTTAACATTTATTTGTCATTCATTAAGAACATTAAGACAATCCATTCAGATTTATTTTTCTTTAAATCATTGGGTAACAACCTTTTAGATTTTTGATTGAAGAACATTTCAATTGGTTAAAAAAAAATCTAATTTCTTAATTTGTGTATTATTTTTAGTGACTTTTATTTTAGGAAGAGTGAATTTCTTTTTTCCATCCAAATTACAGAGCAGTCTGTAATTGAAGCAGAGCTGTGAGTGTTTAAAGTGTGAAGTGAGACTTCTCAGGGTGAGAGTGTTTTTTGGTTTGTATTTCAGTCCTTTCAGGAACACAGGTCTCTTTATAAACATATACCTTCTTAGAGAGCAGCATTATTCCACAGTTGGGTCTATTTTGGCGAAGTAAGGAAGTAAGTAAACAATTATTATTAGCTTTGATGTTGGCCTGAATAGCACTCAATTAACAATGTGGCTAATGAGCCCATTAAGGATGAAAGTGTTCTCAACAGGTATGAGAGGATACTGCTGTTTTTGGAGTCTCAGTTCTCAGCATTGAATGCAGCATGAATAACGGTTTTCTTTCTCTAACGCTTCAAAGGCCAAACCTCCACAGCCCAGAGAGCAGAGTTAAATTAAGCTTTGCTTGCTATTTCAGAAAAAAAATAGATGGATAAATATTTGAAGCATAACACATTTCAGGAAATCAACAAATATTCTGTAAAGGAAGGACAAAAAAGAAATCATGCTAATATTTTTGACTTAATAAATTCTCTTTCGATAAAAAAAGTAATCTTCTTTAAAATGCCTCATACAACACAAGAAAGCCCCAAAATCCATGTGTGTGTTTATTAGATTTTAACTAATTTTGTTTTAATTAGATTTTAGTGAAAGTAAACACAAGCTCGCCTCAGTCTAATAGTAATTTCTCCGTGGTATAAATAGGGCTTGTCTGTCGCAAAGAAAGAAAAAACTGAAAGAAAGAGAAACTGAAAGAAAGACTGTGAGGCTTTCTGCAGCCCCAGCGTTTCTCTGAAGGACTTCCCACTGAAACGCAGTGAAAGCCTCACGCGTGGATTATTTCCACATTATTTGCTGCTGGATTCCAAAAGTTCCTGTTAACTAGCAACAACAAATCTTTTGTACTGATCCTTTCGTTGGTTTCATACCAAGGAGACTGTTTTCTCATGGCTATTTCAACATGTTAAAAAACAATTAAAAATATGTCATAAATAATTAAATAAATGCAGTTAAAACCTTAAAACATTTGTCCTTGTTTTGGCAACATTTTGAGATGTTATCTATTGAGGGAAAATCTTTTCATGCAGTCGAGCACTAATCTAACTCCTGCTAAATATTCAAATCAGCCTTTTATTTTATGCAGGTGGAAATTAATTTTAAAAGAAACACTGCATATAAAAGGGCAAACACATTTTTTTAAACAGCTGCAGTGCACACAAAAATGACAATAAGTGAAGCAAACGATTTAACAGTGTGTTGAATGAATTTCTCTATTTGTAAAAGCTGCGTGTCTGCAGAAGTTTCAGAATGTTATCAGCAGTTTCAGCTCAAGAATAGCTTGAGGTGTTTTGAGTGTAAATCCGTCCAAAGCTGCCAGCACTGACATACACAGCATATGCTAAATACAGATAAGAGTATTTTTAATAGATCTGCAAAATAGTCTCCCCACATAGCTCAATGGATGTGCTTTGAATGTAGTTGATAAGTTGGCTTAAGCTGAATGCTGTATCCCAACGCAACATTGTGCTACGTGGTGAGCCCATCACAAACTAGCCTTCCAGTAAAGACCACTTCCAGGGGGGGGGATTATAGAAAAGCCTTCGAGATCAGCTTCATGTCTTACTAGAGTTTCCGATTATAAATAGTGCTATGCTAAAGGAAAAAATAGCCATAACCAAGGATCATATGGAAAAATATCTTTAAGCCATTTATTTACCTACAATGTCAAACTAAAAAGAAGGAGAGGTTTCAGGGACATTTTTCTAAATATCCTTAAAATAGGATTTTGTTCTCTTTCATTCAAAATTCCTCTACTTTGTATTGTTTAGAATACGTTTGTAATCATTTAAATACATTTATAAAGCAGGTAAATAAAAAAGAAAAGGAAAATACAATGTGAAACTGCAAAAAAGGTTCGAAAAGATATACGTTTGATATTACCGCCATGATGCTCAAATAGTCACTGTGTAGTCCAATCTCTTCTGTATTAATTTATGTCGACACTCCCAGTTGGCTGAACTCAGGTCATGAACTTTGCCTCCTATTATTTTAAATGTGAGAAGGGTTTTCAGTTTCCTCCAGTCCTATTTCTTTAAAACAATTTGTGTCTTCGAATTCAAATACAAATTCAGAGTGAAACTTGATGAAGTTTTCCAGGTTTACCATGTAATACTACTACATGAGATAGATAGATAGATAGATGGATGGATATATGGATGGATAGATTAATAGAAAGTGCAGTAAGTGTTGACGTCTTTGTTTCTATAGCTCTCCCCAGGTCATCTGATTATGGGGCTGAAGAAATGAGAGGGGCAGATAAGCCTCTTTTATTCTTCCAAGCCACTTAAAGAGCTGAAGCACCAGCTTCTGTTGCTACACTGCGGAGAAGAAAACAAGTCATTTGTGTACTACAAAATGGCTTCTCTGTCAAATGTGTTCCCTCAAATCCTAAATGCACTATACGCTCTGACGCACAGAGCTTTGATAGGTAATTTGTTGAAAAGTAATTTAGAAAGGCAGGGTCACTTTCACTAACTATTAGTTTTTACATTTTTGTAAAATGACAGTAGCATTCTATCCTAAATTAATCTACACTGGCTACTAGTTTTGATTTTATAATTATTCATTTTAACTCTAATGTAGCTGTTTCAAATCTGTTTCATTATAACGAAACATGTTCTTAATATGTCTAAATTATGAGCATCACAGTAAATGTTTGTTCATGCAAAATCTGTATTGGCTTGACTTTTGCAAAGCACATAAAACAGAATCTAAGATTGTATTTTATTCAGTGATATGGAGATGTCTTCAGTTGGTGGCGAGTGTCACGAGGGCATCTCTTCCCTGGCTCCTTAATAAGGTATTTCTACAGGCCTCTACTGTAATATATTTCCCAATAAAGCAATTCCAAAGGCAGCCTGGCCTTTTGACCAGCACTGAGAGCGTGGAAAGCAGCAGGCCTCCTTTGCTAACTAGGCTTACTCTCTAATATTAGATACCTGTCCCCTGGCTTTTCAGAGGGGGGCTTAGCAGTTGATATTTTCATTTGGTCCTGCCAAGATGCGACACCCCCGCTTTAATCTTGTGTTTGACGTTAAGCGCTCTGTTCATGAAAAGTCTGGATGAACTTCAACCTTAGGGTGGTGCTGTCATACAAAAATGATGTGGTGGGGGAGTGAGACTGGCTGCTCTATCCTTGACCTCTCCCATTGGCCTGCCAAAGTCTTTCCCCTGCCCTTCTTAATCAGGTGGGACTCTTCCCTTTTAGAGTGGAAGATGTTATATTCTCAGCATCCAGCTGCGTCTTTTATAGTAACTGGCACAGATGTCCACAGATGAAGACATAGCAGACTAATTGTGATGGAAGAGAGCATTGCTGCTTTGTGATTTTTAAAATAAACCTTCAGAAATCCATACAGAAAACTTGATTATTTAACATTTTAAACACAACAATAAAACATATTTAATATCTAGAAACACAAGAATGCATGCTCCTTTGATATGTTCCAATTCGTAGAACATGTTTGTTACATCATTTATTAACAGGGATAACTAAACAACTCATTTGAAAAATGTTGTTAGTATGCAGGATATATGGTCTGAATTTAAAACAGAGTTCACTCTGTTTGTTCAGATGCAATTACCTTTCACCATTTCATGTGAGTAGGAGAACATCAGTATACATCAGCAGGTATTTAAGCATGCTTCAAGATTTGAGAAGGAAGACAAAGTAGGAGTAGACCAATGAGTTTCTCATGATGAGTAACTAGCTCTTTATTCAGCCGCAGGTATGGTGTTCTGCTTCCATGTTAGCATTTATCGTGATGTTGAGGACAAACAAGCCACTTCTCTGCAATCGTTAAGATGAGTTTCCCTACTGATTGATGTGTGGAATCAATTGCTCCCCATAGCATCCATGTCAGTCTATTACCACACAGCCTGGTAATGATAGGCTGTTCTTCACAAGATTATAGAGCTCTGCCACAAAGCAACAAAGACTGGCTTCCCTGTGTCTGACCTGGGCTGCTATAATTGAGAATAGCTTCATTTTCACTATGTAGGTAAACAAAAAATACGATGTTGATGGAAAGACGTATTTTTTATATATTTAAAGTAGTTTTTTTTTACGCTGTAATGTGATTGAATAATTAAGATGATTGAATAGCAGAACAAATGTGGTTATATTTGTGCAAAAATCATGTGTGTTGTATTCTCAATTTTCCCTTTAAGAGTTTTTTTGAATATACATTGGAAATATTTCTCAGGGAGATTGTTATATTTGCTTAAGATCATATTCAAAGCATATCTCTGATAGGAATTGGAGTCAGAGTCCACGCTTTCCAATGCAAACATATTTGAAGTCATCAAAACAACAGGTGTTTTCTCCTCGAAATACCCCTCTGTGTAACTGTCCTTTTTTTGTCCTGTGAATGCACCACAGCTCTCTTTCTGCCAAACTGACTACCATCCAACCCAGATAGTGCCAGCAGCATCGCAACTCATTTAGTTTGTGGCCCAGAGATGTAGCACACAGCCCTGATCCATGGTTACACATGATCAAAGATGGCTTCTTCAACAGTTTGATTACATATTTGAATAAAATCGACATGCCTGTGTTCCTCTGAAACGACTAATTGAATAGACTTATGAGTTTTATAACGGGTTAATACAACAATTGCCATTTTTTTTTCAGGTTGACCTCAATCACTGGAGTAGGACTACAGAATATGCTGAATTTAATTACCTACAGGGACATTTGATTATCAGAAAATATGGTGCATATCCAGTGATTTCCTGGTAAGTAATATTATTCCGTAGAGTTGGAAAAAGATGACATGAGAACTTCAGTCAAAACAAAAGGCACAAGCTAATGAGACTGGTTAGTGATTCAAATTTATGGAAATTGTATTAATTAAAGACACCTATCTTTCATCTGTACCATTTAGTAGTAAAGTAATTAAAACCAACAATAACAGTCCCACTAGTGGAAAAAGCAAAGATGATCAAAGAAAGCAGAGCAGTCATGAGAAAGTCCCGAATATACTGAACCGGGCTTGGCCGTGGGCAGCCGGGCCTCATTAGAGTCAGACTGTGTTGATCAGCAATTAACCTGCTTTGTGTTGCGTCTGATTTTAAAATGGCATCATACCACTTTAAGGTTTGTGCATAATATTTGGCTTCAGGTGACCAAGACACATCATAACTGTGCCTTCCGGCATGAAGAAACAACCTTTGATTGGTTGATTTGAAAGGACAAATCATTGTGAAGTTTTGCATAAAAACATCTTTAGGTTGATCCATCAAGACCATTAACTGCTTTAAGTCTTTACATCATGATTTGAGGATCATTTAAAACATGTGTAAATATGAGCAAATCAAGTCTGATCTCTACTCCAATTATGTGAAAATAAGAGCAAAGGATGTTTGAGGCAAATTAAGATCTTACAACAATTGCTCACCTTTGCATGTCATATTGGAAAAGAATGCAAATATGTAGATGTTACATTTATGTTAAAGCTGATTAAAAGTGTCTCTGATTTGATTTAAAGGGTGGAAATTATTTCAAACTCATGACCCTGAATGTTTAGCAAACCTTTAGGTTGTTTAATGTCATTATTGGTATTGTTCTTATAACAGTTGCTCTAGCGTTTCTGTTTCTATATGTTTGTATTAAAGGCATGGCCATTCATGATTTCTAAACCCTATGATTGGACGATGATCTTTCTGCGTTAAAGTACAGTATGTAAAGCAGAGCAAATGTTGGAAAATTATATTTTTCCTAATTGAGTGCAGAGGGTTCAGCCAGGGTTTGGCCATGTTCATAATAACCACTGCTCAAGATATCTAAGATGTTTAATTGACTGAAACCCAGAAGTGAAGATAAGCACTCAAAGCAGAGGAGTAGACCACCAGAGACCATAGGCTGTATGGACAACAAATGGATGGCCAGTCTTAACTTTTGTTATGAGCAGTTGAGGTCATATTTAAAATGAGAGATTAGCCGCTCATCACAATATTGGTGGATTATCAACTACCTGCAATGAAAGCAACCCCTGGCTCTGGGTCGATAAGAGTTTGACTGCATTTCGAATTAATTTTCCTCAGCTTAGAGCGCCGGGTCCTATCTTGCTATTGATCACAGCGTTAATCCATAACCAAACTCATCCTTTCCCCACGGAACGAGCAGGGACATATAAAGCGATCACAGTGGAGGACTCTTGACTGCGTGTATAAAAACTGGAACAGACTTAAAGGTGATTAGACTTCATTATTTAAGACTACGTTCCCAGACTGTTGTTTAACGTGGAAGTTCATTTTCTATTGATCTGTATGTGTTTATTGTTCTTTTTTTACAACTTTCTACCAGCATTTCTCCTGCTCTGTATTCCCTTGGTCTGGGTTGTGTTTATACATGGCGATTGATTGATTTCCCCGACAGCAGGAACACTTCACACCTCAGCTGCTTTCTCTGTTTGTCTTTTCCAACAGAGGGACCTCCACAGTGGATGAAATTTAGCCCCGACCTCTGACCTTTGGGTTCAGCGTTTGTCTTCAGTCCAGTGACCACAAACAACTCCTGGATTGCTGTAAATGTCAGTGCAGCGGTGTCTCCGCCCTCTCCCCTGTGAACCATAGAGCTGCACTCAACCTGCAGTTATAGGACACTTTCATGAGCGCTCCATTAACACCACGCTGTATTTGATATCTCAGATTTCCTCCTCGTGATGCCTCTATAAACTGAACCACTGTCATCAAACAAACAGCAGTGAGGGTCTGTCTTTCCCTTTTTCATTCATTAAGCTATTTAAAACATAAAATGTGATAGTTTAAGACACTTCACCTGATGTGAAAATGTGAACGATCTTTAAGATTCTAGGTGCATTGTTTTCAAATGCCTAAAGTGTGCAGAATGAGCTGCTAAAAGTGACCCATTTAGCACACAAAGCAGCTGGAACCATCCATCATAAAGCCCAGTTATAATAGATTGTAATTCATGTTCTGGATACATTGGCTGTAATGCATCCCATTTTGAAGCACTTTGGCTGGCCCTTCCCCCACCTATAAACACACACGCTCCCTTTCTCTCCTCCCTGGGCCTCCCGAGGTTGGTGTCTCTGCTTTAGGACTCTATTGTTGCCTACTGCTGGATAATGCCCTTATTAATTGTACCTCTTTGTAAGGTGTCAGCTGTAGTCTCAGATTGAGATGGATGGATCTCTGGAGTCTGCTCCCTGGCCCTGCAGACGCTCTATCTCTGCACACAGATGCAACAGTGAGTGCTGCCACACTATGACTAAAAGCTCAGATAAAACAGGCATGTTTTAATTATTCCACAAAAAAAGGAAAACACGCACCGAAAAGCCCTTTTCTGATAATGCTAAGGTGAGCTAGCATGTGATGTGTTTTAATTATCTGAATATCTTACAATCCATAGCAGTGATGAAATATCTTTTTTTTATTGATTATTTTTGTGTGTTGCGGAAATACCGGTTAATTAGGAGGATTGAAGCCTCCGTGAGATCAACAGCCTTAACATCAAATCCTTTCCCTCTCATTAAAGGAAACAGAGTCTATTTAATTAATGCATATTAATCCCCACTGATGCTCATTTTAGCTTTAAAAAAAGTATGGCTTCATATCCATCCATTAAAAAAAGAAAAATCTGTTTTGATCACTCTCTGATTCAACATATCCACATTTTAATTTCATGTATCACAATCTTTAGATTCACTAACTGGATTGTGGAATTACCTGTAGAGATGATGATTTCTTTTCTGTTTATTTATTGAAGTAAGTTGGTTTAAATTAGGGCCAGAAAATAATTCAATCATATAGTCTTTCATCATACAAGATAAAGTAATCATATAGATAATATAAATCTCAGAGATATTGTAGTTTTCAGTTCTCGTTTCCTAATAAATGGTAATTAAAATTGACAATCTAAGGTGATTTGGAAAATGCCATAATGAAAAGAACAAAAGTTAAACCATAAAATGTTATACACCTAAATCAAGATTAAGCTAATAAACACAGTTTTAGTTTTATCCATATTTCCCCCTCCAGCGACTATCCCACTGATATTGATTCTTTCCTGCTTTTAGATAACTTAATGTGGCTTTGTGGATGTTAGTGGATGCCACTTTAACTGACCAAATAATAAGGAACAGACAAGTTATAAGTTATAAAAATGAGTTGATTTGAAGCTCCTCTGGCAACATGTATTCATTTATTTTCTCAGAACAAACCAGCTAATAGAGACAGACACTACAGGAGCTTTTGGGATATTTCTGATTACATTTTTTGAACAAAGTTAAATAAAGCAAACTTTAATTTCTCACTGTGTGTTTCAACCTAGTAATTGTTCATTACATTTCAAGCGCTCTACTGCAGGAGAAGTAGCCCTTTCTTTCCTGCCACTATACATATGTGCTTCAGACCAAGGTAACTCCTACTGCCTACACAGCTCCAATCAAGCTCTTCTTATGTCATCATCCTTCACTATCATTTTCCATAATTGCATTAAAAAATCCTGATGATAAAATAAATGAAAGTAAAAATTAAGATTTGCTTTATATTGTCAAATTATGTTTTGAAATATTTCATTATATCCACATATTTGAGCAAGTAAAAAATGTGTTGTAAAATAAATTGTGTTGTGTCCTTAGAATGAACAAATTCCTTGACATCTTGTAGTTCTTTGAAAGCACTTTATCCGCAGCTCTCCTCTGAAAACAGTACGCTAACACCACAGGCAGGAGGAGACTGAAGGAGTAACGGGGAAAAAAAGCAGAGCAGAAAATGGAGATCCACTCCCTTCAGATCCCATTTAGAGAGGCCCTGCACATTTTTAAAGTGTCAATTGTTTTTGTCTCTTGAAGTGTAGATGGAATGTTTGAATTCCAGTATTAACTGTAGTGCCTGCTGAGTTAAATTATGGTCCCTGGGCTGTGGGGTGGGAGTAATCAATAAGAATACACGAGGCAGAGTGTAATGTGTCTGCTCCTAGCAGCAGGGACACTGTCCCCCTTACCCTGTCCCCCAGCAGGTTAGATAAATATGATACTGAAACAGGGCACACTGGATTATATGATATCAATGTAGAATCAGGGAAGTGCTATTACACTCCCCTAGCCCACTGTGAGTACTATTGACAAGGTTGGCTTTGAACACGGTAGTGAATTTCTCTCCATCTCTCTCTCTCTCTTTTTCTCTCTGCATAATATGAAGAACCGCGGGAGGAAAGGGATCTATATTTCACTTAGCTTTGATTAAACTGGCTATTTTATGCCCATGCCTTGAAGTTCTGTGTGTTGCACCCACAAGTTAATCTGTGCAGGGCATGCTGTGATCATAATTTCAACATTTCCAGATGCTTCTTTGCATAAAGATCCAATAACATAATGTTAAATCAATATATGATTGATCTGATTTTTTTACATTTTCCTATTGATAACTCTCTTCTCTGTCTCATGTTGACCCCGTGAAATGTCCTCCCAATTAACCGATGTGGCGATGTATTTGTTCTTCTGCGTACTAGTTGCTCATACAGTAACCTCATATCACTGATCTACTCCCTCTATTGATTAGCTCTCCCTCCTCCTGGTGAAAGGATCAAACCTGGCATGTCTAAAAGGCCATTATCAGCATCCACTTCAGATAACCTGCCACAACCTGATACAGCCCCTCTCACAGGTCGCAACCTCCCTGCCCTCTCCAGCCATCTCCCCCCCCCCACCATCATTATCATTCTTGTGTTAAATGACATGCAGGTCAAGAAAACTGCACCATGTTGATGTCTCACATGTGAATAATCCATGCATCCTCTGCAAAATGTCATGCTTCTGGTTTATCAGTTATATTTGAACCAAAGGCTAAGGACAGTATAATAAAGACAGTCTAAGAAGCAGCACTTTCTTTTGATTACATTTAATATACCGTAAGTGTATTTTAATTTAATTTTAAAAAGGGCTGTTTTTGAAAAAGTGTCAACTCCTAAATGTTGGCACAGTTTACAAAGCATTCTTTCTAGGAAAAAAACTAGTTGCACACAAATTCAATTAAAGGTTTATCGTTGCAACCCCCAGTCTTCATTCATGTTCACTTAATTTAGACATTCAGTCATTCCTTTATTTCAATTAAAAACAGAACAAGTGTGCTGGGGTCTGGATTTGTTGCACTGTTACACTTTCCAAAGTGCTTTTTTTTTTTTATTCTAAGAGGAATCTGGATATTGAAGCATTTTTTTTGTCCAGGTATTAGTCACATCGTGGTTGCTTTCAAACAAAAGATTTGGCAGAAGCTAATTTGCATAAGGTCGGAGTCAAGCTCCTGATGGAAGTTGTGCAGCATCCCTGTCTCTTAGCAACACTCTTTCTCTCTTGGTGTCTGTGTTGAATTTTGTGGTCCTTGGCCTCATCTTTCCCCAAGAAAATGCATAATAAATGCCACCCGACAACCTGCATCTCTCACTGAGAGACACTCCTCACTTCCCTCTTGGGTTGCAATGCTTTTTGCCTGGAATTAAAATCAGCACAGTGTTTAATGGCACAGCGGAGGAGAATGTCACCGCTGTGTGTTCACTCTCGCTCAGATATGCAGCGACTTTGGTTTTTAGGGGGGATAAACATGTTTATTAAGAATTGTGCCAAGATTAGAGGCAAATTAGCAGGTAATTGGAGACACCTGCAAAACAAAGGGGAGGAAGGAGAGGTGGTAGTGTGGAAAGCGATAAAGGGAGAGATTGGGCTTCTGGCCTGGCCTCCACCCATTTATTGGTGGGGGAGGTATTTAAAAGGAGGGGATTTGGTATGTTGAGAAAATGACTTGTGTCCTCTTCCATGGTGACAGCATCCAGATGCTGCCAAGAGATGTTAATAGAGGGTCAATTTTTGGACAATAGTATCCATCACTGCTTTCACCACTGCCTCCGTCCTCCACGCTGTACGCTTTCTCTGGTTAAAAGAAGAGATGTGCTCCAATTACTGTTTTTGGCAAAGGCAGCCAGCCATAAACTATCCTGTAATTATCCTCTACTCGTGATTTCTATCATCTTGGTCACCTTGGTCACATGTGGTCTTGGCCCAGCACATTTAAACTTTCTGTGGCAGGTCAAACCCATACACGTTTATCGCCCACTCCTTTACATCCTGCTCCTCTTTTGTCGTCGCGCATTTCTTCGTTTTCCACGTCGCGCTAGTCGACCACATCCAAGTCCTGACAGGTGCTTGGCGGATATTAGACCTGCTGTTTTCTGTTTCCATGTGCGCCACGTTTCACGACTCATTTCCAGGCAGAGTCTGGCTGTGAGGAACTCTGCCTGAGGAAATGTCTCTGTCTGTGCACTGGGAATTATTTCAGCTCTCCCTGCTGCTGCACCCACATGCGCTGCAAACTGGCTCTGTCCCTGCAGTGCTGAAAAAGGACAGATAATAATAATGATAATAATAATAAATGAATTACACCATTGACAATAATACATTACTATTATTTGTATTATTAATACTATTATAGTTATTATTTATTATTATTATTATTATTAGCCTATTACTACAGTTATAGTCTACTTTTTTTCTTTGCAGGCTTAGTTCTATTATATTACGATTGCAGATTTTATAAACAACATTTTATTTAATTGAAATTTTTAAGCTGTTACACCTGGACAATGTATTGACTATCCATGTGTGCAAGCCAATCTCATTCTCTGTGACACCTCGTGATTTTGATTATAAGAAAATGTAGCCTTTACACTAAATGAGGAGACATTTATTTATTTCCATGTGGCTCAAATTATTATGAATATTGTAATAATTTATTTTTTATATTTAAAGGATGTCCTCATTCACAGGGATAGATCGACGAACTGTCCTTTCAACACGGGTTCATACTATTCGTTGGTCTATATATTATACACGTGTTTCGCCATGTCGACAGGGAAAGCCCCTGTGTATCCTCGCGCTGTGCGGCTGTGTGCACGACATCAGTGAACGCGCAGCTCTCTCCTCTGTGTGTTCTGCCAGAGGTCGGACACTTCTGTCGCACGGCTTTAGTGACTTCAGCAAAACCAAACGACTAATTGTCACCCTTTAATTTCGACTTAATTTGATCCATCGTGCAAAGCTGTGTAAAATTGTCCCAACCTAAATTGTTGCAAATAACAAATCTTTAGTGAGGCGTATCGATTGATGCTATAGGTGAGAGCACCTGCCTCTATCTGTCCATCTCGGGATCATGGACACACCAAGTATGTCTAATTTCTGAGACATTCAGCTGGGATGTGTCTCAATTGGGACTGAGATCAGGGCTGTGATTGTCTATTGGTTTGGATTGGGTTGCTCAGTGCAATCCTGGGAACTGTTATTGCAATCCGTAGATTGTAATGATGGAGAGCCCTCGATGTGGCAGCACTGATTACATCAGCCAGTCTCTACCTTTCATCGCAGGTAGTCATTCTGTGCGCACGGCACCAACTGCCACAGCTACTATACGTATGTGTGTCCGTTCATATGGCACGGACTCTCCCTCACACACGGCCACATTAACACCAGTTTTCCTTACGCTATTTTTCATTACGCCCATGTATTAATTCATCGTAGTAGTTCATTATAAAAGTAGCTTTATAAATACGGAAATTATTATAGAGTGAGTTAAAGTAAATGTATTGTTTCCTATTGGCTGCTGTGTGACGCTTTATAATTAGAAATATACCATTAACTTTTTTCTGAAAAGCAGCAGGCTCTTCCTCAGTATTCCGATCCTAATATTCACAAAAAGTTGAATACTGCGTTATAAGAATTACTATACGTAGTCCAACATTAAAATTAAATACTGTTATTGGAATGCACTTATTAAAAGCTAATTAATTAATGATTTACAAAAACAACTTTGAATTATTGTATTATACTGTATATATTCATAATCATTATTATTACAATTATGATGATGATGCATAACAATGTATTTGTGCTGTTTACTGTTGTAGTTAGGCGAGATGGAGTAGTTCATTTTAATTATTTTAAAGACTTTTTGGAAAGTTTATGACGCTGCAACATATTTATTTTGTATTTGTAAATTCTTTATGTCAGGTGTAGTGACAGCTGTCATGGTTAATATAAGTACAATAAGTATAATTGCATCCAAACACATTATGTGAGTACATGTTATTAGTTAATTTCCACCCCTGCCCTATGAAGTACAGGCCATGTCATTTTTCGTCATAATGTTTACACCACTGTGTGCATGTACACTGTTTATGAAATTGTATTCATTTTTCCATCTTTGTATTTATTGCTTATTTGCGTTTGTTTATTTATTTTAGATATAAGCAAGGACTCCACGACTTCAGAGCACTACCAGAGGTGGATAAGGTATTCAGATCATCCTTTAGAAAAAGCAAGACATCAATGCAAAGATACTCCACTGCAAGTTAAAGTCCTGAACTTAAGTAAAAGTATCAGTAAAAACATAAAATATCAATAAAGTAAAAACATAAAATATTCACAATAGCCCCTTGGGGAGTGTTGCATTACTGTATAGTATATCAGAGTATATTATTTATAATTGGATTGTTATTACTAATTCATTCAAACTGCAGCATTTCTATTTTTTTGTTGATTATTGCAAAGCTGACACACTGTTGGGTCGTTTTTTTTCTATAACAATGCAGCATATTATATAAATTCAAATGTAAAATCTGCAAGAAACTTTATAGCTTTCAAATACAAGTAAAAAGAGCATATGATGGTATACAAGTAGCTCCAAATAGCATTTAATTACATTGACTGAGTCGATGTATATAGATACTCCCCACCACTGCTGCTGACAATAAATCACACTCATGTGTCTGCAGGCTGTGATCACTATCAGCATGTGCCTTCCAGCATGTTCTTATGAGAGCCTCCTCTGTGACATATGGAGATGCTTCCTCCCACAGCCACACCTGACTGATCCTCTCCTCTCTCTGCACAGATGATATCACACAGCTCACTGCGACAAGATTCCCAAACGGCTCTCCTTTACAGTGAAAACATGTCATCTGACCATGTCGCCCGGCATAACCCAAATATTGTGCATTGTTGTTGAAGAGAGGTCAGGAGACTTGTGAGTCGTGTATTTCAGGCTGTGTTCTCTAATTAAGTATTCATGAAGCAGCAGTGGGAGCAAAGTATAGGTTTACACCACACTGGTGGTTTCCGAGGGCTTCACCCCCATACCCCCCCCCCCCTCCCATGTGTAATGCTCGGCTTTCCCCCCACCGGCAGACAGGCCATCATTCCTAGTGTACTTCCAGCAATGATATCAAAAAGGTTTTTTGGTCAAGCCAAAGAGAGGTCACTCTAATAATACCCAAGGTCAGTGGTGGGAGCCAGCGAGTCTCCCAGTCATTATTCATTTGTTCACAGAGTTAATGACAGTTGCAGGGCGACGAGAACTTGGAGCCAGTAGCCATGTGATGTCACCAACACATGCCAAAGGGATTAGGAGGGCAGGCAGGGGACAAGAAGTGTGGATTATACAGGGAGGGAAAACACGCACTACAACCTTTACTGCGCCGTCACCAACCATGTTACTGCTGGAGTTATGACACACACACATGATGTCACATAATTATGACAAGAGGCAGACAGTATTGCCAAAAATAAGGTTGAAATACACCTTTAAAAGTCGTTTCTGCTTGTCATTTCAAAGTGAAATGCTCTTTTGGGGGTTATTTAACATGTTTATTACCCGGGGTGTGATTAGAGAACGTTTTTTTTAAAACACCATTTATTTACAGTCGTTCTGTGACTGTAATAATATGGGTATTTTCATGCTGGAAGATGATCCAACAATTTCTGTTTCTCTCATTTACAACCCTTTTTTTGTAGTTTGTAGTCGCCACATTATATATATCACTGTTGTATTAGCACAGCAACAACAGTGGCATAAAAACGGGATCCCGTGGCTTTCACACAGAGAGAAGGAACAATGAACACACCTTCTTCAGTCGCTGGGCAGGCAGGCAGCGAACAATGAACCCCTCCCTCCTGTCTCGCACCGTCTGATAATGACCACATCCTCCTCCACTGATAGCGCTCTCCTTTTATCACCCACATGGGCATAAATAGAGCTCAGATCAAAACATTTCAGCAGGGATATTGAGAATATGATCAACTGTGTTCCAGTAAGTATAAAATAAAAGGCCACATGTTGCAGTATATACCTGCTGGTCACTTGATCCACGAAGCAAAACGTTTTCCCCCTGTGCCTATAACGCTCCATATGTTGTTTTTGTCTAAACAAAAGTTGTTCCATCTCTTTGTTGTAAAGCAGATATTCAAAGGACATTCTCTCTTGTTCTTTCAGTTGCATCTGCTAAATAATTAGAAAGAAAATAATATGCATTTGGACAAATTGCTGCAGGAATCCACCAGTATGGCCTAACATGCAGATAAAGTAGATTCCCTGTTTGAGCATAAGGTCAGGGTATAAATATGAACTGCATTTTGCATTACTTTCAGATGAGTGAAGCTGTCAGACCAATAATATGAGCTTTCAGTCCTACTTTCTGCCACTTATCCCCCATTCTAGGACCAAGGGGTCATGTGAAAATTGAAAGTGACAGTCAAAGCAGCATGTTGAACAGGCTGATTGGGCTGAGCTGTCACGGCCCAGATCAGAGCTCTTTAACACCAGGCCTATCAGAGGTCCTTCTGTTGGAGCCAATGGATCCCTATACAGGCCACTTTATAAGAAGCTGAAATCCTGACCGGGATAAGAGAATATCTCTAAACCAGGAAACAGTGCTAACAGCCACATACATGCTAGATTTTGAAGTGATTGATACAATGGGTTCCAAATGATCAACACATGTAATTAGCAAGAAAGAAACAAAGTTTTAATAAGTTGTCTAAAAAACTTTGAAGAATACTTTTAATAGCAAAAACAAAGCCTCAGGGTTCAGAAGAAGTTTTTCAGCTCTCATTTCCAGATTCACATGAATGAAGTCCAGTGGTTTTCCTTTGTGGTCGTTTGAATGAAAATGTTTGTATCACCTGTTTTGTGGATGATTTAATGAGCGGGTGATGCTGTCACATGAAAGATTTTTTACTTCATCGAAAGCATTCCCTGTCAATTTACATTTTGTTTCATATGCAGCATTGCATGAAGCTCAGTCGAAAGCAATCAGCTTTCCGTCATCCATTCAGATGATAATAAATCACGTCATTATCACTTTTACTTGGGTCCATCTTTGAAAGAGAGGGAGAATGAAATATTTTTGTCAGGTGGAAGAATAACTTATGATCCTTTTATGTCCTGCTGAGAACCCTTGAAAATAATAATACACCACAGCAGAAGCACATGAACAACTGAAAGGCGCCGAGTGTTATAAATCTGATGGGATTTGCATATTTTGCCTCCCCAGCAAGAAGCAAGCAAACGAAATCACATGGCATCTGAAAAAAAGAAGCGCTTACAAAACACTCAGAAGTTAGGGTTCACATTAAGAAGGACATGTTTCTCCAGAACTCACTTGTGATTGAAAATGTGAGGATTTCAAGGTAAAAGCTTCTTGAGGAATATTATTTATTTATTTTTGCATCTGAAGGACTCAAAGTCAAGAAAATGATCAATCAAGTAATCAGTCATAATGTGCTCATTTGACCTTTGTCACTCTTCTGTTTGAGCGTAAGTTTCTCTTTATTCCTCTCTTATTTCAACTTCAACAGATTTACTTTATTACTCAGTTCAAACAGATGCTTTAAGAGCATCTAATACAGTCAAGCCTAGGCTGTCAAATATTGTTAGTTCAGTCCGAACACTGACACACAAGTTACCGTAGATATCAGTGTCAAATATTGTCTCATCAAAGTTGAACATTATGTTGTGTTTCAAGAAAAAGCTGTCAGATTTATCAATAAACATTTTCAATGTATTCATGTGAATCCAGCTGGTAGTTAGTTTTATAAGTTTGTGATATCACGTACAGAAAGTGAGAAGAAGTAGGAGTTAAAAGACTGGCGTGTGTGTGTGTGTGTGTGTGTGTGTGTGTGTGTGTGTGTGTGTGTGTGTGTGTGTGTGTGTGTGTGTGTGTGTGTGTGTGTGTGTGTGTGTGTGTGTGTATGAATGATATGATATGAGAAAGAGAGGCAGCTTTGTATACCAGTGTTTGGCTGCTGTTTTAAGTTTAAATAAATAACCTTTCGTATGTGATTTTATTTTCTACATGAAGTCAACAAATACATATAAAATACTCCCAGTGATAAGTTGCCTAACTCACGTTCATCCACTACTGCTTAACTTGAACACTTGAAACATGTTTGTTTTGTAATAAGGCAACTTTCCAAATGATGGAGTCATTCGTTTAAAATAAAATAGTTTGATATTTAAATAAGACTTAGCAAGTGATCACCACAAAAAGTAGCTACATCGAAACATTGTGTTTGGCTCCGGATTCAGAAAAAGGATCAAAAGTTGGTCAGAACCTTAGCAAAGTGAAGCCAAAGTGGGGAGTTATATCCTAAAATGTATAACAAAGTGAAAACAGTCTTAATATAAACCCTTGTGTATTTTCCCTTCTGCTTAAATACTGCCAAAATTGTTGAATGTAGAAAACCCACTTCCATATTTTAACTGTAAAGCTTGTCCAACAGCAACTAACTGAATCCTTTGGAGAGTCATGAAACACTTCAGAGTTGTTTTCCTTCACTCCTCCTTTCTGTCGACACACACGCAGCAAATTAGAAAGTGTGTAGCAGTTTTTGTACATTACATTTCCTCACATACACACAGGGAGACATTAGAGACACTTGCTTTAATTGTGTGATACATGTTTTAATGTAGGAACAAAAACTTGGGCTCTCCTCCTTCCTCTAAAGGATCAGGTAAAAAGGCTCGTCTCCTGCCTTCCAAAACGCGTTCCCATGTCCATCTCAACATCACAATTCTCCAACCCATGTTCTCCCTTTTTTTCTGATTCTACTGATCTGAGCTTGAAATGCGAAGGCAGCAAAGCACTAAGCCTTCAAACGTGTGATTTTTTCAAAAGATCTCTAGAAGCAATCTCTGCCTGACTGACCCCTGACAGCTGCAGATCTCTTTATTTCTCTCTGCTGGCACTTCATTTGGTAGAAAAGCTCTCAGATTCACACCTCTGTCAGGCAGCACAAGTGTTTATTATGTGCATACACACAGAATATCCCATACAGTGCACACCTCAAAGGCATGCAGTCTTTTGACAAACATCCTGGACATTCTGAAAAAAAACATATATGTTACAGTAATTCAAGTTTCGTCCTCATATTTATTGCTCGACCATCTTATTTCTTTGCTAAACTAAAAGTGATTAAATATAGAAACGTGATGTGTGTGTGTTTTCTTTGCAGAGCCATGGAGACAGAAACAGTGGAGATGCTTTAATACAAACGCTGCCCCTGTGTCCTCTGGATGATCTGCTCCTCTGTGCAGACACATCAAGTGAAATTGGTTTGACTTCCTCCTCATGTTTCCATGTCTTCTTCTTTTGTATTCACAATGAAAATAACTTGATTCCACACTTTAAACTCACTACAACTGCTGGGGGGAGAAATTAGTTTAAATTATCTTAATGTGCAACATTGTGAGATAACATGGTACAAAGAAGTACATACTGTAAGTAGCAGTTAGATTTAAATTCACTATGTTATTGTGTTGGATTATAAATATCCACATCACAACAGAATTACCTGAACAATAGCATGTGTGTGTGTGTTATGTGCAGTTTGTCTTTTTTTCATGATGGCAGCTTCTCCTCCGTCCCTGGGAGTGCAGGCTCTGCTGGTGCCTCCCTCTCTGGAAATGAGACTGCAGGCTCTATCATTAGATCGGATGGCAAGTCTTTATGCAAAGTGTTTTGCATAATTACATACCAAAGCCAGAATAGCCACCCTCACATTTTATGGGTCACAAAGCATCAACAATTGCTGCATTATTGTCCACCAAAGTCCAGCCCCACCAATGACAAGCAACGGAAAAGAGAAGTAGAAGAGAGAGAAAGAGCTCGTCTGCTTAATCTAAGCTTGGGAGATTGCATTTTCTTTCTAATAAAAAGTAAAGAAGATTATTCCCAACTTGTTTACATATAGTTGTAAAGTTCAGAGGACTGGCCAAGGCTTCAGGGAGTTTGATCCCCGAGTCTACAACATGAGAGCTCCATGAAGTGACTGCAGGTCCTTCAGCTCCCAACTGTCTGTGAAGAAGTTTGATTTAGAAAAAAGGAAACTTTTAGATGGAAATTAAGAAGTTCTTCACTTGATTTTGTTCATTTTATTTAATTCAATAAAGTACTTTATGAATGGTAAAGATACGATCGTATTAAAATAGTTCCATTATTGTAGGGAGTGTGTATATGTAAAGCAATAGCTGTAGTAGGACTTACTATTGTTATAGTAATTATAATCAATATGTTGTATTATTATTAAATAGGTTTTACTCAACAAATCGAGACTGCGGCAGATTTTAAGTCTTATCACAATTTCTAATTAGTCAATTGATCTGAGCTTGAAGGTTTAATTTACAAATCATGCTGCTTGAGTATAAATTAAAAATAATAATAATGAACTGAAATTTAAAAAAAGAAATCCGATTATATTAATTGCATTACCACTTTTATAGACAGCAGAAGAGTAAACATGCATCAGAAAGATAATTAAAAACGGAAAAAAAATCGGAATGACAAAGTTTTATTTTTTAGAAAGAGAAAAAGTATTATTGTAAATATTATTGTAAAAATATCAGTGTAATAATTACTGAAAACATCCTACTGATTTGATTTAGCTAATATCCGCCGTGAACAAGCCGTTGTTATGTTCACCCCCAACAGAGAGAACAGGGTCACAGAGGAAAACACAAACAAGATACATTATAAATAACCTAACTACATTTAAACAGTTTAAGAGACTGGTGCCAACAGAGCATGGTAATACAAATACGATCATTCAGATATGGGAAAGGTCAGATATGTCGATGTTTTTTGGGAAATACTGTTTAAAAAAGCGATGATATTTGAACAGGATCTACTTCACGTGTCAAATATTCGATAGATGAGACATATCCTAAAGTGACAGATCAAACGGTTATCACTAAATATTTGTCAACATGAAATAAAAATAAACTAAATCGAAATGTCTCCAAAGAGGACGGCTCTGGAGACTGCAGTCATGAGGTGGTTTGAATTTAATGTGCACCATATAAATGTAATGGACAAATAAAATGTCTTAATTTCACTATCCTGTGTCACTTTTGTGTTTCATCCTTATTTTATTTTTTATTACGACAACCCTTTATTTTTAATTGATTGTTAAATAAATGACAGAATGAGTTATCTTCTTCCATAATGTCATTGTACAATGTCAATTAAAATTGTTTATAACGTGTCCTTTGTGAAGTTCCCAGCTCAAATGATCTCACAGCAGTTCCACACTGACTTTGTGTTTCTCTAAACATATATACATTTTAATTTGATCGAGCCATTTCGCAGGAGAAAGTCAGACAGTACCGGTGAGCCACAGAGAGCCAGCCGGGGCACCCGAGCACAGCTGAGGTTAAATGTGCAGAACAGCGCCATCTCGCTGCTGCGGGCAGACTCTCATGCACTCTGTCTCTTCCTCTGCTGCCGAGACCCTCCGTGAAGATTTGTCCTTTCATAAGGTTGACCGATTTCTGTGTGCATAGCCAGCTATGACAACAGCCTGCATGCTGCTGTCTTTTGGCGGCCACCAGTTATATGTGTTATCGCTGTTCATTAGTGCAGGGGGTCCCGGAGCGGGGCCCGGGACCTGCGGGGGTCAGTGAGGGGGGGGGGGTGTACAGCGCGTCCCCAGCAACTTGAGAAGTAGGCCTACTGTCATTCTACTGAATCTAATTCAACAAAAAATGATCACACATAAACTAGTTCCCAAATCTGAGGTCCCGGGACGCTCCTGGGTCACAGAGGGAGATACACAGAATCCTCCGGAAATCATAGGAATCATTTCATTTCTCTTGTGGGTCATGATTGGTTTGCAATTGCGCATTTACAGGATGTTTAAATGTGGTGAGTCTGGATTTCTGCCGTCTGTTTATGGACAGTGTGTAGCCTACTAAATCACATCCAGCCACGGGAAATGTCAGATGTGTGTCCTTGTGAACACATTATTATTACCAGGCGCTTCAGAGGCTGCTGACATGAGAAGGTGTGGGAGAGCCCGGACATGAGGGCAGGAGGAGAGGTGGTCTCACACTTATTATCTTCACAATGCTCTGTTAGGTTAGGTTGGTTTGAAAATTCAAAAATAAACGTTTGATATTATGCAGACTAAGCAGTCATTTGTTTGGGGGAAATAGGAGTAAGACAATCCTGCAATACGCGAACTGTGCGGATTTCCTGCGAAATGACTCTTTGGCGGTTGGATGTAAGATCATTACATTTATTTATTTATAAAAACAATGTTTATGTTCTATACGATGCAACAATAAGGATATGTATTTCTAACAAAACCAGAATAAAAAAATAACTATCCAACTTCAATAACAATTTAGGCCAAATACTCGCAAATAAATAATGCCAAAAAATGCAGCCAAAGACTTAAAAAAGACTGTAAAAGTTAAAACTTTATGCAGGTCTTTGTTTTTTCCGTGTTTAATCATCTTCAGGAGGATCCCAATAAGCTGTCAGCCGCTCCCTCAGCCATTTAACTGAGGAGCGGAACAACATGTGCAACTGCAAGGAAACATGCAGCCTAAATAAAACGTCTCGGGGCGGTGGTGGAACAAACAATCTAATGATAAGATATTTTTAGTATACTGAAAATATTCGGAATGAATTTTCTCCCATGAGATGCTTTCTATGAATTTATAGGAAAAGTTAGAAGCATATTGTAGGTCCTTTCTTCACCTGTAGAGTATGTGAACATGAAGTTCATTGTGTGGAAATGATGGTGATGATAAACAATGAGAGTGATGATGAAGAGTGAACGAGAGAAAACAAAAACGCTCCGGGTGTGAGTACGTTTTATTTTAGGCACATTCAGTCTACCACCAGCTTCGATCATGAATTACGCCAAAATTAATTTCACAGTTTGCGGAGGCTTTGCCAAGTTCGTGATTCAAGTTTTGGTAAACCACACGCACGCACGCCCCCACGCACATGAGAACGTGCATTTACAAGGAGAAACAGCAAAGCGGTGTGAAGTGACACGAGCGAAGCATGGCAGGTCTGCCCGCCTCATTAATGCAACATTGATTAAACATTTAGTACTTATTTGTGCAATTTATGCGGCATTTTACACCCGCATAAACTAATGTCCAATGTCTTCAATAATATCACCATCACAGAGGAAAGCACCTCACTTGTGACCACAGAGGGGAGAGATGAGTAAACAGACCTGCACAGTGGACATTGTCAATTAAGATGTCTTAATCAGGCCTTTCTGCTTGACCCACACCCACGCAGAGGGGCCTCCAAACCACGCACGTGATCTCTAACTAACTTAATGCGTGCGTAAAAGCTTCACTGTGGTCACATACATTCAGGTTCTTTCTCCAAACTGCTTGAGAGTGACGAGGCTGTAACATTAATACTGCGACCCCTGGAAGACTGACAACACTGCGGTGCGCCTAATGGGGATCTTAATAAAGTATCTATGTACCCCGAGAAACAAATCGATACAAGATGTAGGCCTATGGATCGATACCTATGAAGTAGTCCTGATGAAATAATGCGTTAGGGTTTGGGGAGGCTGAGGCGCCTGTCTAATATCCAGGAGAGTGTTTGCGGTCTCTTCCCATCATCCCTCTGCTGACCGCTTTCCCCGTGTGTGATCGTGGATATAAAAAGAAATCAAACTGCATGCTTAAAAAAGCTGCTCCCTGATATAAGTCATTATTGAATTCCCACCCTTTCTGTCCAGCTTCTCCGGGAGATGTGGTAATCTTTCAGCCATAAATTCACGTTTATATAATAAAATTTAAGCACACGTTATGTTTACTCAGGGGGCCAAATAGTAGCTTGCTTCTGAATGTATTTGATGTGCAATATTCAAGCTATCATAGGTAAAGTTGGCTGCTCCACTGCCGTTGAGGTAGGCTCACCGTGAGCGCGCTTGGGTTTAAAGGAAACCGAAATAGCCTCCTCAAAAATGGAGGAAATTCATCATGGGGTATGTTCCCCCTCTTGCACTAGAGACGCTGCAGTTGTCTTTATCGCCCGTATTTATATCACCACAAAGAGCTGCGCCCCTTTTGAAAGTCTCGCCGTGTTTTTTCTGCTTTTTTTTAATCCATTGAACTTTGCCATGTTGCAGTTGATTGGTCCGTCTTTCAGATTTATTTTTTCTCAATTTTTCTTTTCTCGAAAATGAAAAGTCAACGAAGAGGAACATTTTGGTCAAGGAAAATCCTGTTGTATAATATTCTTGTTAAGAGGGGCTATAATGATCCCTAGTTTTAATATGTGACCGGTGTCTTGTTTTCACTTCACGCTCTCAGGAGTGCCTGTAATATTTTTTCTACAACTTTCAAACCCGCTTATAGCCAATACCAAGGGACATAAAGAGAGCTGATGTTGTCAACAACATGATCATATTTTGTTTGCTCAAATTATTGCCGGGGGTCATATTGGATGTGCAACAATTTAGAGAAAATTCAGAGTTATCCCTTAATGTTATTTTATTTTAATACAAGCCTCCAAAATTGATTCCTGACTTTCTATGTAACCTTTGATCCTTCTGATCATGTTAAAAACGACAACATCACATGGGGACTCTCCTCTTGGCAGAGGTGTCTTCGCCATCTCCTGCGCTCACACACAGACGCAGTGGGATACAGAGTGGATGACAGGTGCTTAAAACACACATTACTTGAAAAGTTACAGCTTAATAGCAGTCGGCAGCTGCTGTCGTGGTTGTGCGAGGAGGCGCTTTTCCCTTTGTGTTAAAGTGAGCCGAGGTCTCCGAGGTCTCCAGCTACAGTTCCGGGGTTAGCGGGTAGATGGCACACTTTTCTTACATTTATGGGCAGAATGCAGGGAGCCTGGTGCACTAAGTAGAGGTGAAGGGCAAGGGTTTATTTTAATGGCCAAAGATAAGGTGAAATAATGTTTAGACAAATACAATTATTCATAAATAAATTGAATAATAAGAAGAAGAAATTATTTTTCAAATAAACATGAACAGAACAAATGTTGCTGTTGATTCAGGCTTTATCTGGTGCTATCGCCAATTTGTTAGAAAATAAAAACGGCAAAAATATAAATGATAACATTAATAATATCAAAAATAATAATAATGATTATGAATATTTTTTTAATTAACGTAAGTGCACTAACAAAGGGAACATGTGGCCCATCCATCCGTTTGACCTATAGAATACATTCTAAATGAGCTGCGTTTTCTTAGCCTACAATAAAACGCATGCTGCATGGGCTATTTGTCATAGTAATAGTGCCAATGTGCAAATAATGTGCATATTTGTCGCCTAACTGGTCGCGTATGTATGTGTGTGTGAAATGGACAGAGGAGAAGCGAGACTGCAAATCATATTCTTATCTTATTAAACAAATAGCCCCACTAATAGCCCGGGAGCCCTGAATAAGTTCTCAGCTTCAGAGCGTAAAGCCCAACCAACGCCGGCCATCAGCACCGAGTCTCCTGCACACACATGCCCCGCAGCCTGTGGCGTTTTATACACTTGGAAAGAGAGGGGGGG